>NC_054371.1:116190984-116499109 GCF_017654675.1 Xenopus laevis | reverse complement strand
ATGAATGCAGTCTAGATCAAGAGTTACTTCTGCACTATATGCAAAGTCAATTATGTGTCTAAGTCCCCTGGAAGAGACACCTTTTAACTCAATAACATCTTGATTTGATTCCCTCATCCCTCCAGTGAACATTGCTCTAAAGAAGAAAACATGACACAGTTTATACGCTTAATATGAGTGTTCTTTACAACAAGATAAATGTTAACATGAACAGAACACATTTTACTAACATGAAAGTATAATGATGATGACAGTATTACAAATCACCTTTCCAAGAAAAACTAAAATCTATATTTTATCTTCTTCACCAAACTTTGGATCTTAACTTTACACATGGCATACTCTTTCTCACTTTTCTGTCAGAGTTCCTCTCCACACTTCTCTATTTAAATATTTCATGTGAGCCCACAACAGAAGTAATTTTCTAACTGGTGTCATGTGCACTGGTCTGCTAAACTAATGGCACCAAGCTTTACTGGACAGTCGCTGGTTTAAGATTTAAGGTTGTACACCTGATTAATTTGTTACATAAAATAAGAATGTTGCTTCGGGAGAACCATGCAGTTATCACAGAAAAGCCTGTAAATGCCCCTTTGGCAGGAAACATTCAGATAACATCTCTTTAAGGAAATAGCGTGTATTGTGGCTAAATATTCTGCGTGTCCAGGTACACGGTTCACTAGTCATCCAGTATTCTGCTATAAAGAAACAATAAAAATAAGGTACAAATTCTTTTTGTTGTTTCCACAAAAAAAAAAAAGAAAAAGACAATTAATGATCTTTGATCATCTACAGATTTACTCCATCAGCAAAACTATTAATATAGAATCTATGATCTGGAATGTTTGGGACCTGGAGTTTTTCCAGACAAGGGACCTTTCCATGATTTGGATGCCTATACCTTACGTATGCTTAAAAAAAAATTGAAACATTAAATAAACACAATTGGATTGCTTGCCACCAATATAGATCAAGGCAGCTTAGTTCGGATACGATACAAGGCACTGTTTTATTATTACAGAGGCAAAAGATAAACATTTTTATTAATTAGAATAATATAGTTAAAAGGGACTTTATGGGAGTGACCTTCCTGTAATTTGTTGCTTTCTGGATAATGTGTTTGCAGATATAGGACCCATACCTGTATAATCTTACATACTTACAACAGTCCACGCGAAAGCTGTATATAACGATAATACAGATGATACCCGCACCATGTATCGTTTTCCGGGTGCTTGGCCAAAATAATATGTAGATAATTATGAAGAGGACCAGCACTACGTTTCCAAAACACAATAATTCATTGTAGTGTCACAGTGTCTTCGGGAAGACAGGAAGACACTGTGACACTACAATAAATTATTGTGTTTTGGAAACTGAGTGCTGGTCCTCTTCATAAATAAAAAAAAAAAAACACACACACACACGAGACCTGTTATGCAGAATGTTTGGGACCTGGGGTTTTCTGGATCTTTCTGTAATTTGGATCTAAATATATTAACTCTACTAGAAAATCATGCAAACAATAAATAAACTTAATAGGCTTCCAGTAAGGATGAATTCTATCTTTGTTTGGATCAATTACAACTTACTATTTTATTTTAACAGGAAATTATTTTAAAAAATTTGGATTATTTGGATAAAATGGGGTCAAAGTGAGATGGCCTTTCCATAATTATATACACACCAGAATGTATTTGCTGTTTGGATTTTTCCCATTGACTTGAAAGGGTTTTACCAGGTCTGGTGTGTTGTAAATGAATGCCAATATTTTTGTATGGTTCAAATTTTCACATATTAGTATACTCATTAACTCAAACCTTTCATATGACATATACCTTTATTCAGATTTTCAGTTATGCTGTATGCATTGTAGTATCATACAAAATCTTTGTATGATAGTCTTTGTTTAAATATCCAGGGGCAAAAGATGGTTTGTATTGAGAGGCAGAATGAAGGTAGAACACTTTTCAAAACACTGCAGAGACGTTTTCCTAGGTTGCTAATCAAGCCCCAGAGGTGCCCTAGACACGTGCCTCTTGTGCCTACCCCTGCAAGCTTGCAATATACCCGTAAGCAGAATTTTGAAGAAAACGTGTGCATGTTCTACATCCCATCTCCCTTGCCTTTTATTTAATTAAAACCCTGGCATTATAATGGATTGTGAGTGAATATAAGTGCCTTTCCACAGCTGAAATATCTGCTAACTACAAAGCATTTAAAAAAACACAGATACATACAAACAATAATTTTTCAGAAGAGCCAAGTCTCGGCAGGTTTGGCAGGTCTCACATTTTGAGAAACACTTTGCTACAATAATGTATTTGAGAAACATTTACCTATATGGTTTACGGAATTAAAATGAAATCACCCCTGTATCTGTAAAACTACTAAGATAAAACCTGGTTAAGATAGCAGAACCAAGAATTACATTCCCAATCTCACCTGAAGTAGTCACTACAAGCTGCGAGGACCACTTTGTGAACTTGAAACACTTCATTGTTTATTGTAAGAATGACATCGAGCAGCTGGCCCTGAGCACGCAATGCGGTCAGTCCTTGTAAGAGAGTAGTGCTGTGGCCGGGCGCAGAAAAGGTGCATTTCACACTGCTGCTCTTATCTGCCATACTAAAAAGAAAACAGCCATAACTATCGTTAGCAACAAAATAATTTACTTCTTCTACAAAGATTTATATAGGAAATTACTGTTGATTTCAAAGTGTGTTTAAATCATTTACATATATAATACTGTAACATTTTTGAACAGCCTGTTTGGTGTTCAGCTTTATAATATTTTGACTTGCACATATTAGTGCATAATATGTATACTGAGACAGTTTCTATTCATGAAATCTCAGTAGATGTCTAAGTGGAGATTTGGAGGTGAATCAGGAGTTTCTCATCTCAAAATATTGTATCTGACCCATTATATCCATTTGGAAATTAGCATAAACTTGAAAAACTTACCTTTTTTTGATGGTATGTTTTAATAATGGATATAGGGGTCATTTATTTAGCCCCTGGTAACAAGTGCTACAGCATTAGGGAGCACAATATCACATAGTGCTTATCTAAGTAGCTCATGCGCCCAGGGTTCTGCTGCTCTTTGCAGAACCCAGACATAAAAAGCTGTATAATAAAAGTCCAAATTAAGCATGAAACCCAAATTCTTTTTGTTATTAAAACATCCTTATTGGTTACTTGTTAAAAATATCAGCTATCAATCAAATATAGCTTGCCCCTCTTTTATGCCTTAGGCATAGGGGCAGGCAGGTAATTACTTTCACTTTCCATTCTGCACTTCCTAGATGTCACTGCTCTCCCCACATTCCCCCTCCCTCCTCACATCTGTGTAGCCAGTGCATGTACATTGCACCCCACTTAATGTTTTTAAAAATTAGTGGTGAGCACAACTTTCCCATGTTTGTTATAGTTTATACAGGAGCCGTGGCCAGCTTCATGTTGTACCTCCCACCCTTTCCAAGGGCAACCAAGTTTGGGAATTTTACTTTGAAAGCAACAAGTAAGTTGCAGGTAAAACTTAGTCCTTGTGTAAAATGTATAATGAAGCAGTAGAATTCTTAATGAATCAGATTAAAGTTAAATGTAGGACTGGCCATACCAGGGATGATTTTGCCGTAGTTGGCCAGCTTAAATATATTGCAATATATGGACAAACAATCCCTGTTTTGTTTATAGGGTAAGGCATTTTTAGTAGCTTAAGGCACAAAATGTCTCTGTCTTAAATATATTGATAATGGGTTGAGTGCAGAGGACCTCTTGTATTTGGCTGTATGAATTTTGCGGTCACAGCCTCATAGCATCCCCGCTTAATGGTTTTAAAAAATTAGTGGTGAGCACAACTTTCCTTTGTTTGTCATAGCATGTACATCAGGTGCCCTGTTCTGGTGCATAAACAAGATTTTGGCATGATGCAAAGCTTGCCTTAATAGCATGATCTACAAAATGGCACCCATCTGCTTGCCAGGACTGTTAATTACAAGACTAAACAAAACAGGTTTTAAATAATTTTTATAATGTAAGTGATGTTTATTTTGCTAGAATAGCATCATAAAATAGGATTTGGAATTATTTCTTAGGTTGACAGGTCCCGTTTAAGGCAGGTGGTAAGGACAGGGCCCTAGTGAGGGCTGCACTACACTACCTAACTTGTGCATGTAAATGATGTACAAATTATAGAAGGGTATTGAGCAGATGAGGGGACGCCTACGCCCACCTGCCTCTCTTAGATACTGTGCTAACTAAAGCAGTCGGCACTGGATCCAAGGACCATGCTACAGTTTGCTGCACTCCAAAACGGAGTGAAGAGGCCAGCCAAACTCAGTGTGCAAAATATGGCAGATTATACAAAATGAAATGGCACATTCAGTCTATTTTTGACCATGACGTGATTTACAGTGTTGCTTTGTCCTTTGATACAGGGCTTGCTGACAACACTCTTCTGCAAAGTGGACAAAACCTAACAGAATAGGTTGAGTTAGGCTACTAGAAAGAAATACCGAATCCAAGTATTTATTGTGTGAAAACTCCATACAGATGCTCTTTGTCCAATATGACTGATGCATTTATGAGGGCACTAAAACTCCCGGGTCTAATATTTTCAGAAAATATCTAGCCCATGCTAAAAGCCAGACTGGTTCCCCGTCTGTTACAGAGACTGTGAGTTCTGGATCTGTGGCGGCTTTGTGTATTTTCAAATACAGTCCTCCATTCCACATGAAAATAATAAAAAATAACCTTCCTATTCTCCAGACTGACCCCGTCATTCTGAAAGATGGTTGTAATTTTGTCACCAGGAGAGCCAAAACTTTAGGTAACATCTTGGCCCCCAGTCTAATCACCACTGAAACCTCTATAACTCCTGCCTGGTTAACTTGGAATGGCATCTATAAACTTCCACAAGGTCTCTTAAATGTAAATATGTATCAGTGGCAAAAGACTACATCTTCAGTGACAAAGAAGAGCTACCGTATTAGACAGTATATAAACTGTACGTGGACACGTCAGGCATTACGTGGAACAAAGGCACTAATGTTTCTGATCATTTTGCCAATCGTTCTAAAGGGAAAGGTTCCTTTCAGTGATGGGCATAGAAAGGGTCAGTCTGGGTCCCAGAGGAGGAAATCTGTTTGAAGTCAAATGGATTTTTATGTTAAAGACAAGACAACCCCAGGGTTTAAGCTATGTCTTCAATGTGTCCTGCTATTGTGAATGGTCTTATTGGAACTTTCTCGGATGCCTTTTCTTCACATACTTTTCCTTGATTTTAATATCCATTCCTCCCTTTTCTACTGGTTAATTAATGTGCTATGTGGATTGGTAGGCTTGGGGTAGAGATGTGCTGTACAACCCCCACTTGTTTAAGCCTATGATTATGTGCCTGCACGAAACACATAAGGCTGTAATTTACTCCTTGCCTGAAATAAAGTCTGCAGTTCGTTTACTTTGCCTGTCTGTGGGATATGCGAGTGCCTGCTGTTTATTCCATGGTTGAATACCTCCACCTTGAGCTGTAGGACTGGGACATGTGCACCCAGACCCCACATGTAGACTGGTGAGACTCTATACTTTGGATATAAACCAGAAATCCCTTTTTTCAATATTGTGAATACTCCATACATAACCAATTTAGAGGGCTGATAAGTGCTTCTCTTTAGGGATACCCTGCTAACACTTTGGCTTCTGTATAATGGTAACCTGCAGATAAGTGATAAAATGGACGCAAAACTACATCTAGTTAAGCACTGTTCACAAATGTACTTGAGCCTATACGCACTTCTCTCTGCACTAAAATACCGGTTTTGCCTAGATTGCTATGTAAGGTGCAAAGAACAATGGGAATCAACGAAATAGAGCCTTGGAATACCTGCCTTTGCTTAATGTACCCACACACGCAACTGGTTACACCTAATAAATCACATACTTAAACCACTTCCAGTGATGTTGCTGATAATGTGATTCACACCTATGAATGCTATGCCAGCAAAACGTGAATCTGCTTTTGCTTCATTTTAATCCACAATGGTCAAGATGTGATGCCTGCAAATATGCTGGAATTCACATGATCTTAAGCCTATTTTTTTTTTACTTAAACCACTTTATATGAGCTATAGATTCCCATATACTGAACCCTGCAAAAGTGCAGCACTATACATAACCTAGATATGGTGGTTTTATTTAACCTTCAGGTTTCACAAAATGACAAACGTGCGCATAGTAACAATACACAAGGTTTTCATCCTGTATCAGCAAGGTCTCACCCAAGCAGAAATTTTGTAGTAGACAATTGTTTCCAGAGGTGTTGTCCAAGCTCTTTTGCAGAAGCACAAACAAGGCAGCAAGGCTGAAGAATGGAAACACGGTGGTCAGACATCAAGCAACACCATCAGGTCAGAACTGGAAGAAACCACTGGGATCCTGGTATACCCATATACAGGCCAGAGAAATCTCATCATGGTCTTGATGAAAGAATTGCGTCCAAAAAGCCATTCTGCCAAGGTGTAAACAAAGCAAAACATCTTGGCTATGCATAAGAACACAAGGACAGAGTTCAGAAAAATGGTAGAAGGTGCTGTGTAATGATCAGTCCAAACTTGGACTCTAACAGAAGGCAGGATGTCCAACGAAGGGTTAAAGAATGGTGCATGGAAGAATGTTTGCAGCTATAGTGAAGCATGGTGGAGATTCCCTACAGATTTAGGGGTGCATTTTCGCACATGGAGTTGGTGATCTGGTCAAGAGGATGAAACACTCACTGCAGTACAGGCAGATTCTTATCCATCATGTAGTAGCATCAGAGAGGTGTCTGATCGGTTCCAAATTCATTCTGCAGCATGAAAATGATCCCAAACACACAGCTAAAATAATTAAGGACTATGTGCAGTGAAAAGCAGAACAAGGAATCATACAACAGAGGGTGTGGCCCCATAAAGCCCTATCTTTAAAGCACAGCCAGTCTGGGATTACGGCAGAGCCAGAAGCAAGTAAGGTAGCCAAAGTCTGCAGCTGAACTGTAGCAAATTCTCCAGAAGGTTTGGAACAACCCATCACACAAATGCCTCTCAAAACTTCACAGTACAGCGCGGTGTAAAATTTTAGGAAATTGTAAAAAAATACTGTAAATACCATGTTTTCGGTTTACTGCACTTTCTTGGAGTTTCTTGATTAATAAAAACTAATTAGGACATTTCCATTAGTATTAGAGATCCAGCAAATTATCAGCATTTAAATAAGCAATTAGTAATTGTAGCAATGAGAGAAAGCAAAACATTGTGTAAATGCCACATAGAACCTCAAGCAAATCCAATGTATCTATTCTCAATATGTTTGCAAAATAAATAAATACGCATTCATGTATGATGGCATGCCAATACCCCCTTCAGAGGAACTGACACTGGCAATACACTTGTGATTTGTGAGTTGAAAAATGTTTGACCCACGCTAATCCTAACCTTTCCTCTCCGATTCTGAGACTGCCAGCCAGCCCACTGCAATGATTTACATAACTGCCCTTGACCCACCCATCTCTGATGCCACTGGAGAAGAGCAGGGAAGGCATGTGTTTATAAATAAAAGATGCAAGCAGTTTCAGCCATCAGAGAAGTGGGTTTGAGACAAAGTGCAAAAGGTAAGATGGGCTGGGCTGGCAGGGAGTCATACCTGCAAACCATCCATAACCCACTGTCGGTTGGTCAGAACCCGCCCAACATTATTGTGTCCACCCAATTTTTCCTGCAACATCTGATTAATGTACTAGCAATAAATAATCTGACACAGCCATGGGTATGTGATAAGTGAAAGCATTTAGCTAATGGGCAATATTATCTCAGGTATTCTCACCTGCTCTGCCGGATGGAGACAAATTCCCTTCTGCCGGATTCCGCCATGTTTCCCAGGTAGGAAGCCACTCAGGTAGAGCTTTAAAAAGACATCACCAACAGCACATGGGCACATTTTTGTATATATATTGAAAAACTACTGTATTGTTACTAACAGTTTTTACATATGTTTTTCATATCGTTTGTTCATTTACTACATAGGGTGTAATTACACCAGCTCAGTTACCCATACCAACCAATCAACAAGTAGATTTGATCAGTCTACTACAAGCAGTTAAATAAAAGTAAAAATCCAATTGGTTGGTATAGATAAGTGCACTGGGGTGATGTAGCCATCTGATTAATTAAGCCATCTGCATCATTGTTAATATATTCCAACAATTAATTTTCTTTCAATTACAAAGTCATTCTGGACATAGGTGGCCGTAGAACTGGAATATGTAGACTAAAGTTCATATTATCACTGTAAAGATGTATGTTAGCTCCAGCTTACATACTGCTATAAAGCAGTTATAGAGACAAATATGGTTCTTTGTGCAGACACAAAATGTTTTTTCCAATGAAGTCTAAAACAATAGATGGAACTAATTTTTAAACAGCAAAACTGTGTTTTACATGTGTCATTTGACCCTATTTCTTCTCTATATTGTGCCTTCTCAGGATCTTTACTCCTAACACCCACTGACAGCCATACGTAGACGCCTTTATGAGAAGTTTAAGTTTAGCTAAAGGGCCATGGCCAATCCCATTGCACTCATAGTTGGACAGTGGTTTACAGTATATCTTGAGGAGCATGGGCTGCTGCCTTATGCATTATTTTGCACACTTTGTACCTTATTTGAACAGGGCACTTCCTTGCAGCTCTGCTGTGCCATCATCCTACCTCAGCCACTCTCCGACACAGTCACCTTTGCAAGCACAGAGTGACTGTGATTGACTGAGAAAGGAGGCAGGTATATCAGAGAAGCTTCATCATCAGTGTCCAAAAGAAACAGTAAGACCAAAAAATGAAAGTGTCCTTAAGTAATGACAATTGTATGTACTGTTGTGCTGCACTGGTAAAACTGGAGTGTTTCCTTCAGAAAGACTACTATAGTTTATATAAACAAGCTGCCATGTAGCCATGGGGGCAGCCATTCAAAGCTGAAAAAGGAGAAAAGGCACAGGATAAACAGCAAATAACATAAGCTCTGTAGCACACAATGGGATTCTTTAGAATGTATCTGTTATCTACTGTGTATCCTGTGCTTGAATGGCTGCCTCCATGGCTACACAGCAGCTTGTTTATATAAACTATTATTGTTTGTCTAAGGTAAACATTCCAGTTTTGCCAATTTTATTGGTGTTAGTGTTCCTTTAAGAAGAGGAGATCACATGGTAATAAGATCAGGTAAAAGATTCCTAGTGTCAACATTACTGCAGGGCACTGAAACATTGTGTCACACAGAATGAGCATGATAAATGGGAAGGAAACTATAAAGGCAGCAGACTATGAGGGTGGCATAAATTGTTATAAAAAATATCTTATTGCCAAAGTTTAGGGGGCCTAAAGTGATTGAAGTGATTAACCAGTTTTTGGTCTATGTGGCATGTGTATGACCATGGTCTTCTCCAGTGCTAGACTTTTCTGTTGAAGGAGACATTACAGAAGATCCCCTTCTCTACAAAAAGACCCTGATCACAAGCATTCCAGATAATAGATCCTATACATGTACTACTTTATTCAAGATGGTGACTTAAAGGACAAGGAAAGTTAAACTAAAGAGGTAGGCTAGAAATGTTGTACATTATGTTTTGAGCTTCTGTACCAGCCCCAGGCAACCAAAGCCCTTTAGCGGGGAAGATCTGTGTCTCCAAAGATGCCCCAGTAGCTCCCCATCTTCTTTTCTGCTGATTTACTGCACATGCTCCATGGTGCTGTCAGTTACTGAACTTAGGGAATATAAATGTTGCAGTATAAGGCTGATTAGTAATTAATATGGATAATTACTACATGGCAGCACAGAAACCAGTGCAATTAGCATCAAAATTTAATAATCAGCCCTGTAGCACCAGCTTATATTACAGGCCAACCTCATTTTCTGCTTGATAATTTGTGATGACCCCTAAGCTTAGCTTCTCAACAGCTGCTCAGAGCCCACTGAGCATATGAGTGTTGCAGACATTTTCCATGATGGTGACCCCCTGTGACAAGTTTGAAGTCCTGGATCATTGCTGCTATTGAGAAGCTGAAACTTTAGGCTGGCGCAATAAGTGCAGTATATAAAACATGGCATTTTTAGCCCTATTTATTTTTACGGTTTAGTTCTCCTTTAAAGGAGAAGGAAAGGCACTATTTACTTGGGGGTGCCAAAAGTTAGGCACCCCAAGTGATTATATATACTTACCCCACACCCTGGGCTGGTGCTCCTATAAGGAGAAAAACCGGGAATTCTTTCAGTGAGCACCATGGAGCAATCGGCTTCCTTCTTCTTTCATCGAATTTCCTGGGGCAGATGCATGCGCAGTAGAATGAAATAACCAACTTCTTCGTTAAAGTTCGGCTTTTTGTGCTGCTGCTCCTGCGCATCCGTGCTAAAAAAGAAGAAGAGAGAAGCTGATCACTCCGTGGTGCTCGCTGGAAGAACCCCGGGCCGGTGCAGTTTTCTGCTGATAGGAGCACCGGCCTGGGATATCATATAAGTAAATACAATCACTTGGGGGTGCCTAACTTTTTGGCACCCCCAAATAAATAGCACCTTTCCTTTTACATTTCTTCTTTAAAATCGCTTTAAGAACAATGCAGCGCATCTGTCCGGATCACCAGACAGATGCGCTGCATTGTTCTTAAAGCAATTTTAAAGAAGAAATGTTTGTGAGTGTCATTTTTACTATTTATTAAAACTGTTTAAATGCTTCCACACACTTCATTTTACCCACTAAGGATACAAGAAGATTATAAGCGAACCAGGACACCTACCAATCTTAAAGCCTTTCTTTAACTTACTTCTTGTAAGTATGATCACCTGCTAAACTCACTAGGAAATCGGATTGTGGGCTCTTGTGGAACTACAACTAGACACCATGGGTGCAATTTCTACTTTTCAATACCCTTTGCAGCACAAAAGAATTTGGGTCTGAACTTAGCACTTAGAACAACTTTTATAGTATACTGTATGTGGACATTTTACTCATAAGTACTACACTATATTATTGGTTTGTTTTTTTTTCCCCCTCAATGGTTTTTACCTTTGAGGTATACACAATCCTATCTTGAAAAGTGTCTTTTAAGGGTGGAGGAAAGCCCTTTTTGACTGCTGGACTGGGGAAACACCATTCATTTAAGAGGATTAATTATCTGTATTTAAGGATTATTACAAATGAATGATTTGCTTAAAATGGGCACTATGACAGGTGGCCTTCTCGTAATTTGGTGCTTCCTGGATAAGGGATCCTATACCTGTAGCTCAGGAAATGATTGAAATTCTGTTATGAGTAAATTCACATCACCTAAATAAATAAAAAATACACTTTTTAACAGTGAATAATATATTTTTTTTAAATGCTTTTCTCTTAGTACTATAAATAAATAAACAGCAAGCCAAGTTGCTGAATGTGATGTAGTGGTGCTATTGACAACTTGAATTTCCCCACCGTCAGTGTAGGCAGGGTGCAACTAAATGTAAGCAGACTATGTGGCACAGCAAGTGCACATCCACTAGTAAATACAATACCCATAGCCCTGTACAGAGGTACCAAGGTGATTACATGTTCAAATCACTTATCTACCAAACAATATGTACATTATGGAAATGTTCCTGTAATGTCTCAGTGCTGTTTTCCTCAAAAAGTCAATAAAAAGAAAGCAATGCAGTAAATAGAATAGAGGCAGGCTTTGTCATCCCCTGCTTATAACTACTCACAAGAGATCCATAAGCTCCACACACGTACTTGCAACTCGAGCTGCCTGCTCACCTCATCTGTCTCACTGCCTCCTCCTTACAGGCAGTATGACTTCCTGATTAGCTGGTCACATGCTCCCTCTACAGATGCCTCTCTGAGTCAAACCATGCAGAAATGCAAAATCCCAGCATAGGATTGTATAAAGGTCTTAAGCGGAATCACTAAAATGTTTGAACATAAGCGGAATCACTAAAATGTTTGAACACAGTCTAAAAGGAATTCCAAATGAGACAATGCAGTATTTATCACAAAGAAAACATACATTATTTACACATTAGTAAACAGACTAATGAAAAATATTGAATATTTTCATGTACTTGGGGCCTCAGCCTGCGTCAAACATGCTTCCTTAGTGATATATATATATATATATATATATATATATATATATATATATATATATATATATATATATATATATATATATATATATATATATATATATATATATAATACACAAAAGCTATGAATATCTTGTAAATTATATCCTTATAAACGGTGAGTTCTGATGTCATTTCTGTCACATGACTCACTAAAACTTGTGTTTCAGTGAGTCATGTGATTTCATGTTTTGGTCATGAAACTCCTCGGTAACATAATATCCTTATATTTTACAAGAGGGGGTACTTTATTCACTATATAATCCAAGAGTATAAATATATCATACAAACAAAAAAAACGCACTCACAGGACTTCCTTGGTGAAAAAGACAAAATTTATTTAATTTATTTTATTTTTGAAGTAAATTTTGTTTTTTTCACCAAGGAAGTCCTGTGAGTGCGGTTTTTTTGTTTGTATGATGAATAATTTCATTTAACCAGCACCTAGGCATTGAATGATTATTTTGGAGTGCACCAGTTTCCTGTGATTGATATATATGTTGATATATTGGTGTGCGGGTAAACACTTGCCCCGTAATACAGGATTAGATTATTATTGATAGAAACCGATCCAAAGACCAACTAGTATACATTTTGAGACATTCTCAAGTTTGATACATTTTGACAGATGTTGTAACAAGTGACAATCTCATTTAAATAAGATTGGAGTAAGTATATGTTACAATCAGAACAGTGTCAGTTTGTATTTGTTATTTTATTATAGTAATGTTTATTTTATATAGTATATGTTCTTTTAGAGTTGTGTAGTTGTTTTATGTTTAAAAACTGACAAGCATTATAGATATGCAGGTATAATGTTAATTGATGCTGTGATAGACGCAGCTTAAGTGATATTCACACCTGACGAGGGTTACACGTCATTACTATCTAAGCTATTTCCCACCAGTGTGTTAATATAAGGCATATTCCACTGTGTATTTTTATGTTTTGAGAAAGGCCTTGGAGAGGCCGAAACGTCAGCATGTAGCTTTTATTAAATAAAAAAAGCTCAATTTAAGTCCTGAGAGTGCGGACTCAATTTGATGTGTGTATATATATATATATATATATATATATATATATATATATATATATATATATATATATATATATATATATATATATATATATATATATCTATCTATATATATATCTATATCTATATATATATATATATATATCTATCTATATATATATATATATATATATATATATATATATATATATATTGCTCAATTTATACTACTGTAAATTATGTATTAATTGATTAATCAAGTTTTAATAGATAAACTAAATAAATAAATGTGTGTGTGCCTTGAACACACAGATTACATGCAAAAACAACAACTGATATCCCATATCTCCTGACATTTTATAAATAAAAAGAGGGGGAAAAAGTTTGCAGTGTGTAGCGTGGAGAAACTTTTGACCATTTTTGAGGCCACACTCCCTAATAACCATGTTCATTTTACAAAATTTTTCAGGTAATGAAAGTTTGAGCATATTTCTATGTTTTCTTTCCCAGTTAATACAGTTTTGCTAATGAAGGTAAATTGCCCTTTAAGCTGTGAGTCTAACTTTTCCCAAGGTACCCCCTTGTCTAAATTGTTACAATGACTTATTTGCTTATCTCAAAATTGTTACAAAGTATCTTATTTGCACCTGTTAGCTGTTCTGGGCTCTCTGCCAAAAGCCAATTAAGTTAGGAACTTTGTTTCTTTTTCTGACTGTTCTGTGCTGAGAAAGTCTGGACTTTTCAGTACAAACGCAGGACTGCAGGTTGAGCTGTCAAAATAGGGACTGTCCCACTGAAAACGGGACAGTTGGATGGTATGATATCCTATAAGTTTTCTTTTTTTTGTTGTTGCTTATACAGCAACAAAGTGTAGAAGTAGTTAGTACCACTACCAGTCAACCAGAGGTAATATCAAAAATCAGTTGTAGCCTAGCGGATAGGGGGTCCTTTAACAATGTAGGACATGTGTGTAACAGTATACTGAGCGAAAAATGCATGTGATTTTGCCCTCCCAATTTTTATTGGTAGCCCAAAGCAGAAACAAGGTGCCTCATAAAAAAACTCCCATAGACTCTAATGTAGCTTGCTACAAAAATGACGTCCAACAAAATATTCTTAACAAAAAAGTTTCACAAATTTTTCGCCTTTTCGCAAATTTTATAGAAGTTTTGTGAATTTTTGCATGAAATGTTATCACAATAGCTTTGGATGTTATGCTTGTTTAATAAATTATCAAAGCCAATAAATGCATTGATAGAATCTGCAGACACAACATCCCCCAGCAGGGCAATACACATCCTTCACTGCTCTTATCATAAAGAACCATCTACACTGCATCAAATGAAAGTTGTGCTCCTCTAATCTAAAAAGGTTGCCACTGGTTTGTTGGTTTATTAAAGGAAAACTATACCCCCCAAACAATGTAGGTCTCTATTAAAAGATACTGAGTAAAACAGCTCATGTGTAAAACCCTGCTTCATGTAAATGAACCATTATCATAATAATATACTTTTTCAGTAGTATGTGCCATTGGGTAATCATAACTAGAAAATTGCCATTTTAAAAAATAAGGGCCGCCCCCTGAGATCGTAAGATTCACTGTGCAAACATACACACCACATGTAAGGTCACATGAGCCAATTAACAGACAGAGTTCTGCCTTTTGCTTCCTCACTTCTTCCTGTTACAGTTAGTGTTGTAGTATTTCTGGTCAGGTGATCTCTGAGGCAGCACAGATAGAGTCACGAAATGGTGGTTCAAGGCAAGAGGTGTAAAAGGGCAATATTTATGTAAATATATATTCCAGTTTGATAAGATTCTTTAATATGTCATTCAATTTGATATAAACTATCTGTTGCTTAAGTATTCATTTTGGGGGTATAGTTTTCCTTTAACAGGATATTCAGTTCCTGTTTAATGTGACTCAAAATAATTTTTTTATGTTTAGTGGTCTTACAAGCAACACAATTATTACAATATGAAAAACCAACAATATGCTTTATCCAAAAAGTGTTTCTCAATTTACATTCTATGAAACTGGGGACAAGATATTGTCTAAGGCTCTTAGCATTCTCATACACAAGTTTACCTTTGGACTAGTGATGTGCGGGTTGTCCCAAAAACCAGGCGGGTTCAGACCAGCTTCTGCACAAAATTTTCAGGTTGCGAGCGACCTAGCACTGCTTGCTTCTGGCTCCTAAATTTATAGACTTGCGCCTGCCCCACCCCTTTTGTGACCACTGGGTGGCACGTCGGACACGGGTCTATAAATAAAGGGGGAACACTGCGGCGGATCGGAGGGGCTGGGTTATGGTCGGGTACGCAGACCACTAGTTTGGACCTTATGAGTATATCCAGACCAGTATCCATTTTTATGACATCTCAATGTTTTTTAAAGATATTTTTTTAGTTTTTTATGCTTGGTACTAAATTGAGTCATGAATCGCATATCCAACCATGGAGAAAACAGCAGCCTTACACGTTTCATGCTCACAGGCACTTAATCATAGCCTTTGAATCTCATATCCCCTGTCCTACTTTTATTTCTTTCCTTTTTTACCTACACAACAGACTCCTATCTTTGAAGTCTATCTTCTTTAAACTTATGTAGATAATTTCTATATCTGCCCCATCACATTTTAATTAGTGGTACAGCACATATATGATGTATTATCTACTTATTTTTATGGAGATTGGCATGTCTCTAATGTCAGCCTCTTTGTCCCCAAGCCAACCTGCTAGATAGGGGGAATTCACCTTTAAATTAACTTTTAGTATAATATTTAGATATTTGGAGTCTATTTGTAATTGGTGAATTGAATTAGGGATGCACCGAATCCAGGATTTGGTATTCAAACAACATTCGCTTTTTTCAGCAGGATTCGGATTTGCCCATTCAAGTGCCTGGCCAAAACAAATCCAAATTCAATCACTTGACTTTCCGTCACACAAGCAAGGAAGTAAAAAAAAATTAATTGCACAATGCACGCACGATTCTCTTTCCCCCCTTTCCCTAATTTACATTTGCAAATTAGGGTTCAGATTCGGTTCCGTATTCGGCTGAATCTTTCACAAAGGATTCTGGATTCATTCAATCCTAAAATAGTGAAATCGGTGCATCCCTAGTCTGAATAGAAAGATAAGTAACAAAAGGAACAATCAAACTGTAACCTCACAGAGCAATAGTGTTTTGGCTGCCACAATTTGAAAGCTGAAAGAGAAAGGCAAATGATTCAAAAACGATTGAAAAAAAAAACAAGAACACTTGAAAAGTTGCTAAGCATAGGACTTTTTAAAACAAATGAAATGTTACTTTAAAGGTGAATTTTTGTAAAACATATATTATTCTGTGGACTGGCTTTAGTTATATAATGTTAATATAGAGATGGAAAGTTTCGATACATTTTAAAGCTAGAGTCATACAGTCACTTATAATATTTATTAACGTTTTGCCTGAGAAAAAAACATGGGCACATGAGTATGCTGACATGGGGATCATTTCAGACAATAGTTATAGCCTAACCAACATGATGGGAAAGCCCAGTCTGCACCGGTTGCTAATTTGAGAATCCTGAAACCTTTTGTGGAGGGATGTCAAAAACATTATGTTAAAGAGATTTACATTAAAATGCTAATTATTTGTTGTATTTAAATTTAAACCTCTAAGTGGGGTATTTATTAAAACTCGTTTATTTCTCATTTTGTAATCTGCCATTGACTTCTACATGGCTTTGACAGGTTTTGGCGGGAGTATTTTCCTATTTGTCTCAGTTTTGTTGCATAATAAATCCCGAAGAAGTCTTGTTTTGTTTTGGATATTTTCCGACAACCAGCCCAAACAGAAAAATTAAACCTTTAATAAATGTGCCCGATAGTTTTTTTTCTTTTTTTTTACACAGTTCTGTCCCTAGACTTTAGTTGAGCTTTGTTTAATCTGTTATCCTGCAGCAAGATACATACCATAAACACTTTGTGCATGGTCCCATTGGGTTATTAAATAGTTCAGACATCCCTGCTAAAGATTAAAACACCCCATTTAAAGCACAAGGAAATTTCTCTGGCAGCCAGGTGCAGTAAACTTTTCTTCCTCTGTTGGGAATATAGACAGAATAGGGTCATCTTAGGCAGCTAATAACCCTATCATTTTCACTAGTGTGACCAGAAAGAACTATAATTACAATATGTACACATATGGTTATATATGTATAAGGATATTGAGCAGAAACTAGAAGAAAATCTTGCCAGTGTTTTCTTTTCTTAGTTTGCAAGCATTCACCAAGCATGTACGTACATTTATTTAAATATTTGAACCACAAGTAAAAAAAAACAGAAAGCAAAGCTTCCTTTACATTTTCCTTTAAATTTAAATCCAATGCAAATTTACAGGCTCCGTGCTCCCCTGCTAGAACTTTTGTGAACTCCCTAAACCAGTACTGGCCGTTGATCCATACATGCTCTCCAATGGAATTGCGCCTGTCCACTCAGGTGACTTAAGCAACTCGTGTTCCGGCTCTGCTTAAAATACACAAGTTGCAGTGAGTCATGTCAAAAAGTGATATACTGTATGTTAAAATCCTACATTTTGTTGAGCCACCTTTTGCAGTAACAATAGCATTAAAGATGTTGTTCAGTTTTGAATGAACTTTTAAGCAGATTAGTTGACCAACTTTACTCATTCCAAAATGGATAACTGGATGAGCCTTTAATTGCAGCCTCTCAGCACATTGTACAAACCTCATACTGCAAAATATATACTAAACCAGTTAATCAGGCAACATTTGTTATATAAAATGTCATGTAGAACAGGATATGAGATAGCAAATAACATTTAGTGGTTGTAAAACAATTACTATGGACCCAGAAAGTAATGGAGACCAGTCAGTGGAAAATATATGTCATACACAGAAGAAGACTTGAAAAATATTTTGGAGTGGCGGTATTGTGCCACATGAAAGCATTTCCAGTGAACCATGACATTTAAGCAGGAATTAATTTGGGCTACATCTTCTAAAGTTAAAATAGCTTGCAGAGAAAAGTCAAAACAGTTCTCATTTACATAGAGGTAGGTTTGGCAGGACTGGATTGTGGTGTCTGTGTTTCCTGTGCATGAACATTTATTTACATAAAAATTTGTATAATTTATGTGAAAACAGCAAAATATGCTGGGGAACCTGGTTAGAGCAAAGCTATATACGTTGAACGGCGCTGACTGTATGGTCTGTTGTAATTTACCTTCCAAGAATGTATTCCAGTGGCTTTGTATGAGCCTTTGATTTTGAATACTATTAAAGTTTTTGAAACTGAAAGGGTTTTATTTATGGTTATATTAGCAGCAAGCTTGTTGATTTTACTTGCAAGGAGAATACATGGGCTAGCATTTTAATGAAAGTTTGATGTAAGACGACTAGTGCACAAGTTGAAGATCGCTCCTCTTTAATCATCTGATCATTTTATTAGTATCACACTGGAGATCAGAGATTAGAACCAGACACAGAAAGCAAGAAGTTTTGTGTATATCAGAGCAATTTTTTCCCCTGACTGACCAGAAGATGGCTTCAGATTCCATTAATAAAGTGATCATGCAACAAAAAAAGATTTTGGGAAAAGTAAAGATGAGCCATACCTATAGCCTGTAGCACATATATCCCAATGTCCCAAACTGCAGATTCCAAAAGGGGCATACTGAAAAGTGGGTGGAGAAAATCGGATTCGAGCACTCTCCATATCGATCTAAGAAGCTGTTCAGGCACTGTGTTTGGAAGAAACTGGCAACATGCAAGCTTTTTTTTGCATTGCATTTACAGCCCTATGAAATGAGCAGAGTAGGACAGAAGTAGGTGTGCTGTATCTTAGTACATAATGATATGTGGGAGATAAAGAGCTGAGAAGTATAAGCTCTGAAGCAATGTTTTGCAGGTTGGATTAGAAAGACATATTTTGGATTTAATATTCTGTGGCAAATTTACTGCTAGTGGCATTTCACCCTTTAGCCTTAAATATATTGCTTTGTGGAGTGGGTTTTTGGAAATTTGTTAATGTGCTGCTGTGGTGTTTTGATCAATACTACTCAGGAATCGGCTTAAAATCGTATATATTTGGTGTTGACATGAGTGGGAGACATTTCCAATTAACATAGAAGACATCTTCTGAAATCTCATCCAAATAAGCCTTCTGGTTGCACGTGCTACTGCCCACCCCCAACTCCCACAGTTTGGGAACCTCTGTCTTAAACCATATCATTGATATTCTGTAGAGTTGGTCAGTTTTGAAATACAATGGAAACATTTCTAAGGATAGAGCATAACAACCTGGGACTGCCCTTTGAAATTGCCTATTTGGTTGAACAATTTACTGATTTGATCCCAGTGGTTCTAATCCAGTTGAATTCTTACTTATTTGATCCTGTGTTCTATCTGCTCAGACTAATTTGCTACAATATGTTAATGTTCATATTCTTCTTTGCCAATGATTTAATCTTAAATAAAGCTTTTTCCCAGACAGAGTATTACTTCAGTATTATTTTAAAGGCCTGTCAAACCCTCTGTGCTACAATACAAATTGTTTAGTCTAGCAACTTCCAACTCATGCACAGGCCCAGATTTGTGGGCAGGCCACAAAGCCCTGGACCTAGGGCGGCAAAATGCTGGGGGCAGAATGCGCCCGCTGGCCGCAACTAAACCTGTTCCCATCACCCTACGAACCTGGCACTCTGAACCTGCCCGCCACCGCATATGAACCCGCCTTCCCAGTGCAAGTGGGAGAATTGTGAAGGCGGCTAGTATTGGGACTTTGCAAGAAGGATGGGGGGTTGTGAAGGGTTGGGGAGTGCAGGGGGATGTGTCAGCCGGGTGTGGAGGGGGAGTGGGTCGGGGTTGGGAGATGTGTGGCCTAGGGGTGCACCTATTAAAATCTGACCCTGCTCATGCATCACTGGGACTGCAAGGAGAGTGCCAGGATGACCATGGAGGGACCCAATGCATGGTTATGGTTTGGGTCACCCTTGCTTTGAATACTTTAGAAAAACCCAACGCTAGACAAAATTAAGTATATTAACCCATTATGTAAATTCCTTTGATTATACTGCAGCAGGTAGACAATTAAAAGCAAATTTGCTCAGTGTTAGTAAACAGAATGAGATGGTAAAAAATCCCTTTGCATGCTTGCAGCCACTTTCCCTTCATTTCACTGGAAAAGCATACTGCCTACTGTGAAACAGGAATCATTTGGGATCACAACTGAACATGGAAGTGCTCTAGGGCCTTATTTACTATACATATTGGCCCATCCAGGAAGCACATGTGGGTTTTGTTGCGTTCTGCACTATACACTCCATGACCTGCTCCTTAGGAACTGCTTCTGATCACAGACACACCTGTTTTCATAGGAAGGTGTAGCTCATGCATTCCATTATTGGATTGCAAAGAACAGGATCAAACCTTGGGGCAGGGTGCAAAAGACAGATGTCCTGTCCTTAAAGAAGGGGTATCTAGAGTGATCCATGTATGACAGCACCAATATCTGTCCATTCAAGGTGTAGCTCATGCATTCCATTATTGGATTGCAAAGAACAGGATCAAACCTTGGGGCAGGGTGCAAAAGACAGATGTCCTGTCCTTAAAGAAGGGGTATCTAGAGTGATCCATGTATGACAGCACCAATATCTGTCCATTCAAATTCTTAAAGCTTTTGGATCCAGTTGCCATTGTACTAGTTACACATTAGATAGTTCTGGTGTGGGAAAAACAAACTCACCTACAGGTAAAATGAACTCTCGAAAACAACTCCGCTTTGGAGCCCAATGTACTTTCTGCTCCATGCAACTACAACAGTTCAGGACCCTGGAGAGCAGTTTGAAATTATAGGCATGTTGAACTCATCCTTAATGTCGTAGCTTTTATAGCAGAATAGTTATGAAATTTGCAAAAGCCAAATCCCTTTTAACCTTAGTTACCACATAGGTTGGTAGGTGTTAGCTGGGCTGCAAAATGCACAGAAACCAGTGCATACAGACATATTTATTCATACACCAAAAAGATGAAGACATGAATGTACAACTGTAAAACATAAATCAAAGAAAGATCTAAAACCATCACATTTCTTTATTGCTTTTTAATTATGCATTATTTTCATAACAAAACATATTCACATAAAAATAATTTAGAAGATTATGACTCTCCAGTGTTTTTGACAATTATTTCAAGAACTCTTGATTCTCAACAGTTCTAAAAATGATTCTTTATTTTGCTGTATGTCTGCGCAACTTTGGTTAGAAAGCAGTTAAATTTTCATGTAATATTCATGCCACAGAACTTCATGACCAATGCCTAATTACTGCTACAGCGAACAGACTGCTACAGCGACAAATCCAACACTGGAGTATCCGTACTTTCTCAAAATAGATACTCATACAATACATAAAATTCCAGTTTGGATTATTCTAAATGGGCATTTATTGTACAAATGGGGTCAAGGAGAAAGTGGAATGGTAGATCAATGTTATATTTCCTAGGGGACCAGGACATATACTTATAACTATATATTTTATATTTTGTAAATTTATTATTTACATTTTGGTGAAATTTAAAAGCATTTTGGGGTTCTTATATGATTTGTGGAAGGCATGTATTGAACAAACTTGTATAATGTTACTCTGTCTAATGTGTTTCATCCATTTACTAGGCCAGAGCTACTGTATATAATTGCTGTATAGAAATACATATTTTAAATCTATATAACAGAAACTTAAGTACAGTAGAATCTATGCACACTCCAGCAATTTATTTATATGTCCCATGGCTAAAGGTTACTTTTTTACACAATTTTTTCATGGATCCAGTTTTATAGACGTGAGTTGTTTAATAATAACTTCATCATATTAAATTTATATTTTCTTTCACAATATAAAGAAGTTGTGGTGAAAAAGGGGTGACGTTCTCTTAGTAGGAAGCTCCACCACTCATCTGAAGCAAAAAATTAATAAATAAAAATCAGCACCTGTCCCGGAAAAAAGTTGTTTACGCCTAAACAAATAGCATGCACCCCCCTGGCAATGTAATTACACATATATTTGTAGCTTTGTAACTGTTTTCCTGTGTTATTTAGCAACCCATTCCCTATATTATAAATGCATAATATAATGATGGCATAATATGAAAGTATGATGTTTACCCCACTCAAGAACCATGGATGTTCTGTATAATGACACCACAGGCCGATAATAGAGATAATGCTGCATTTTAGTTATATGCTGTCATTCTCTTCCTGACATGTTATAGGTATGTGCCAAACTGTTCTTGCCACCCTCTAAGTGAGTTGTGCTGCTGTTAGGTGTAGATTTTTGTGCTGCATACAGGAGAAGAGGTCCAAGGTGTACCAGAGGTAACCTACAAAGGAAAGAATTGGCACAGGCATAAAAATCTACCTTATGGTTTGCTGCAAGTAAAACCAGCAACTGTCTGCATTTAGGTCCAGGGTTCCTCTGCACTACCAGGATGCCCATGCAGAATAAGCATGCAGAATTCCCATTTAGCACCAAAAATAACTGACCTGTTATCTCTCACTAATCCAGTCTTAATTAGTGGAAAAAAGGTGATAATTACTACCATAAGTACTTTTTAGCCTTCTTTAAGGCTCCATGGAGTTAGTCTGGATTACATCATTATTTATAGATTTTATTGCCGTTTATCATAATATTTAACCATTGTATGGAAAGAGGAGAACAGCGGGACACTTTGAACTGATTATTTGAAGGCCAATGAATTTACAATTACTGTTAAATCATCCCTGTGAAAACTTGAGGACTCAAGCACTCCCAAATAAAACACATTGGGTAAAAAATTATTATGTAGATTATCATTGGATTATGCTCCCCTTGCTAGAAATAAAATGACAACAAAGGTATGAAGAGCCAAGAAATCACAGTTTATTTTAAAAATGTCATACACTATGGTAAATTGAAGCTACTGTACAGCAGTTTTTATTACTCGCAAAGTCAGCATACATATAAGCAGATCTATTTTACAATCATACATTTCCTTACACTTTGTTTTATTCAGAGTTAACAGTTGCCAAGATCTCCTCCCTATCCCAGCTGAGACATACAAGTACTAAGCTGAACATAATGCTCTTTTTCTTTTCTCATGGAATAATGTTGAAGGCAGAGTTACATAGCAATGCATGCTTACATTTACTTAGAATAGGTAGGAGAAGCAGCAGATGACCAATAATCACTGCAAATTGGTCCCACGTGTAGATGGCCAAAGTATACTATTAAAATGTAAGAAGAAAGAATGTGATGTCGTCCGCATCGGTGCTCACCCATTCAGTTGTCCTCTCTGCCAGACGCTGCCCTCGCGAGACATAGGCTACTCCCAGCTGGTATACTTTAATACCATGATTTAATCCCACACAACTGGGCGCTGTTCCGGACATCCAAAGAGGACCATATGTTTGTTGCAAAACGGCTTTATTTCAACACACTTAGTGGTAGAGGTATGTGCAGTGGGTGCTTCCGGACTTATGTGTTTCTTGCCTCAAAACTCAGCACTCAGAGTCCAGAAAATCGCCCAGTTGTGCGGGATTAAATCGTGGTACCAAAATATACTATTAAAATGGATTGGATTGCAGGATAATTAATCAGAATGCTTGGCTCAGTTTGGTGCACCAGACTGTAAACCTGTTTTTTAATCAACCAAAACTTGCCTCTAAGCCAGGAATTCAAAAATAAGCACCTGCTTTGAGGCCACTGGGAGCAACATCCATTGGGTAGGTGAGCAACATGTTGCTTAAGAACCACTGGTTGGGGAACGCTGTCCTACACCAATCAGTTTGGTCACATTTTATGGAATATGTAGCCTGCTTTAAAAATGCTATAGTGGAATATATTCTTCAATGTATATACAATATAGATGTTGCATTCAAAATAATATGCCACATGGTGGGTAATAAAAATATATGTCCAAATGTCAATGGCTCTAACAATTTTTCATGAGATTGTTATATATATATAATCTATAGCACTGGGTTCATTATCTTTTGTTTGCCATGCTTCATACATATGTACATTCTCTTATTAATGGTTTGAAAAACACCTACTTCTTATTCCATTCCACATAAGTTTAAGCTGTGTCAGCTCCTGTGCTGCCATAATACCATTCTGTGCTTTTCCATCAAGGAGCTCCAACCATTTCTAGAATGCAAATAATTGCATATTTCATTTAAGTAGCTCAGAGCAGTACTTATGGCAGCTACAGTATATGGCTTGAATAAAACAAATTGATGTGATATACTGTAGAAGCACAGTGTAGACTAAGTGCTTTGGCTACTCTGTTCTGACAGTGTGTACCCCAACAGCTATGAGAATGTAAAATTTAATGTGAAATTATAATTGGGCTCTGGCAAAATTATACGTAGATGCAATTAAAGATAATGTAAAAACCACAGCACACTATTGAAACATTTAGCTTTATTCAAGGACATCTTACACTGCCTCTATCCATAATGTGTTGTATGCATGCTTTAGAATCACTGCTTGTCATATTTCATTTTTTCATCTTTCTGCTGACATTCTTGCCCACACCTTATTCTATATAAGTAGTTGTGCATACTAACCCTTGGCATATCATGCGCCACACTGACACCTTGCATGGTGAATGCTCGGAGTTTAAAGGTGATGTTGGAAGTGACAGACAAAGCCTTTTGTGTCGGTTATGTGTTGATTGCCAACCACAGCTCAGACATGGAAAGGAAAACAGGAAAAAATGCAAACCCGATGACAGTACTTTGCTTTTGTGGGAGAGAACTTTTAGGTGTGGAGTGCTGGAATCTGGATGATTTTGCAATGGTCAATGAATTATGGGGAGTTCTCTGATGGATAAGGTCCTTCTTTAATGAAGTTTTCGTTCACATTATATGTATTAAAGACAAATGTTCACAAAGAAAACTGTACAAATAGACTTCCTATATACAAACATTTTTCCATGAGTGTCCCTTCAACGAGATTGTCTTTAAGCGTAGGATCTTAAGAATTTTGTTATACCCTTTCCTTGTTGACAATAAAGATTTGACAGTATATGGTAAGTGGGTAACCACCAACAACGAATCTATGTTTTTGGGTTGGTTTTGCTAATGGAAATGTACATTGCCTAGCAACACGCATGTCCTGAATCAATCTTACACCAGGATAACGCTAATAGCAAAGGGTTAAAACAATGTTGATGCTGGTAAATATGTCTAAACCAGTGTATTTTGAGAGGGCATTATGATATACTTCTTCAATACACTGAAATGGGGAAATGTGTGTCAGGGATATATGTATCATTTTTATAATCACTACTGTGAAATCATGTATCCTGTCATTTGAGCAGCATTTGTCTAGTAAACGTAGAATTATCCTGGACATTGTTTACTATGGAAGTTGTCACTTAGCAATATATTTACTCCAACTCCACTTTTGAACATCATGCCCTTTATTTCAGAACATCTCTAAGAGAATTAGATGTTCACTTGAATAAGCCTACAAGGATGGAGGAAAGCTGGCCAATTTTTCATTAACGTGATACATTATGTATTAGCCTCCAATTTCGCAGTCAGTCTTTTAATAACAGACAACACTTGGGCTATGGTTCAAGAAGTAGAAAATTAAGCAACCTTTCTGACTACACAGTATAAATAAGAGCTTGTTCACATTCCTTTACTTCAAAGACCCAACACTATCTATAAAGCATACGTTTTTGCTGAATAATATTTTACAAACAAAATTAATACCTAAGAATTTTCACCAAAGACATTAACTGTAATATAATTCCTGATGTCCGAAGGTATTTATAGAAGCACTCAGCACGGGGGGGAGGGAATTCATACACACTTATAGATTAGTTCAAAGCCTGTGATAATTCGGAATGGATCAACATGGACATGCTTTATAGCTGTAGCTTGTAGATTACATTATACAAAATCAAGTGCCTCTTGTAGTTAAAGTCTTCTTTCCCATGAAGAAGATACAGTAGAGCATTGCCTTAAGAGAAGATTACACCTACAGAAACAGTCGTAGCACATTTCACTTGGGCTCTAGGAGAGGCTACTGTAGCGCTTATGATTTATTGGCTCCATGGGCCCAAGTGATCAAAAAATCAAGTCAATATGAGCAACCAGCACAATAACTGAAGCCTTTCACTTTTCTAATAAAAATACCACAAGAATTAGACCATTTGTGGTGTTTTTCTGTTGCTGATAAACAATCTTGATGCTTTGCAACAAAAGGAAGCAAAAGAGACCAGTAAAACAAGACAATTACCCACTCTAATGCTACAGGAGACTACAACTTATTGTGGTGCACACAACCCCCTTATAGCATTACAGATTTATCAAAGACCGTCTTAGATGATAGTTTTGTCCATGTCGACTTTGACAGGGAGAGGTCCTGCCTCCTCGCTTTCTTCTGTAGGGCAAATAGTAACAGAAACAACAGGCTGTAGAGGAAAAGGAGTGGGTTTCTCAATATCTTCAAGGTACTCCTTGTCTCCATTTATACTCAGGGGCTACAGAAAAACAACAACAGTAACAACATTATATTATTAACATTATATTAATTATATACTATATTATTTATATAGTATATACAGGTATGGGATCCGTTATCTGGAAACCCTGATTCAGAAAGCTCAGAATTATGGAATGACCGTCTCCCATAAACTCCATTTTACTGAAATAATACAATTTTTTTATAAATGATTTCCTTTGTGATTATAAAACAGTACCATGTACTTGATACATACTTAAGATTTACTTAATCCTAATTGGAAGCAGAGCCAGCCTATTGATTTTATTTAATGTTTACATGATTTTCTTGTAGACCTAGGGGCAGATTCACTAAGGGTCGAATTTCGAAGTAAAAAATACTTCGAAATTCGACCCTCGAATTGAAATCCTTCGACTTCGAATATCGAAGTCGAAGGATTTAGCGCTAAACGTTCGTTCGATCGATCGAAGGATTTTTCGTTCGATCGAACGATTAAATCCTTCGAATCGAACGATTCGAAGGATTTTAATCCAACGATCGAAGGAAAATCCTTCGATCAAAAAAAGTTTAGCAAGCCTATGGGGACCTTCCCCATAGGCTAACATTGACTTCGGTAGGTTTTATCTGCCAAAGTAGGGGGTCGAAGTTTTTTTTAAAGGGAAAGTACTTCGACTATCGAATGGTCGAATAGTCGAACGATTTTTCGTTCGAAACGTTCGAATCGAAGTCGAAGTAGCCCATTCGATGGTCGAAGTACCCAAAAAATACTTCGAAATTCAAAGTATTTTTCATTCGAATCCTTCACTCGAGCTTAGTGAATCGGCCCCTTAAGGTATGAAGATCTGATTTTCGGAAAAAAATGTTATCTGGAAAAACTCAAGTCCCGATCATTCTGGATAACAGGTCCCATACCTGTATTGTAAGTGATTAAGTGAAAATTCAGACACTTAACCATGTTTCCCCCATAATTTCAGGCCCAGACTGCCAGTAATTCCAGGATTACCTTGTGCCACCTTGCAATTCATTACAGCACACATGAGGCAATGTTAATTAATACTGTTGCAGCATAAAGCTACACGTATTTTCAAACTGAAGTAAATGGTGTTGTTTATTAATTGCATTGTTTAATCTGGCAATACCTGCATAATTGGTTATCACTTCAGTATAGATTTTGTTTTGCAGAATGGTACCTGTGCCTTTATGTGCTGATCAGGAGCAGTCACCAGACTTGCACAGCTGAGCCACAACATCACAATGATAGACAGAAAGAGGCAAGCAGCCAAGATCCAGCGTGGCAACCCTGAGCGCCTATGAGAAAGAATTCAACAGACAGAGTATTTTCCAAGGCACATCACTTGTCTTGTTTAATTACAGAATCAAACTTAAAACTCTGTGTGTAATGACAGGTTCCCAAGGTTACCCAGAGACATCAAAACAGTTAATGTACTTTTTTGTCTCCATTGAAGTTCTGCATGTGAATTATATATTATTCATATCATAGCTAAGATGAAAATCCAACAGCAGAAAAAACCCTATTTATTTTTACTTGTATGATTTGTTTCTACCCAGAGTGTCTAGAGTGTGGGCCTGGACACCCAAAAGGGGCCTGGAGAAGAGGCTAGGAGCCCAGACTAATGGTCAGTTAAGTGTGTTAGTATTTAGTAGTATTCCTTTAAAACAAAATCAGAATGGATTGCTCCAGGGACTTCAGAGATTTAATTACATTTTGGGGTCAAGCTCAAATGTATCTTTTCCCTTTAAAATGATGAACTGGCAGCTAGCTTGTTTGGGGAGTGGGGAGTGTTGCCTTGTGCATACCTAAAAAACAGGATTCAGAATATTGACTTACTTGGACATGCAGCCTAAGAAATCATGCTCTGATTGTGGGGTCTCCATATGAGGCAATTTATGTTTCACCTTGGACTCCTTTCTTTGGGGTTTCTCTGTCCTGTCTCGTAGGCCTTAAAAAAATAAAGGCTGTATCAAAACTTTGGCCAGATACACAAAAAATTAATTAATTGATATCCTGTACATGTGTTTTGTTTAGCCATCTTCTTTCTGTTGTCTAAACAATGGCTCAGCCAGTTGTTGTCATATTCATCATTGAATTGATCTCCCTCTAGAAATGGCACAGACTTTGCCAATGCATAAAAATATCTCCACTAATATTTGAGCATCAGTTAGAAAACCTTGCTAACATTTTTCTGTTACCACAGCAACCATTCAGCACCCATCTCTCAGTATACTCAAAGTTGGATGGTGAGAGAGAAAGACAGAGAGAAAGAAAAATTGTGGAATTACTGACACTATAGGGGAATGAGTAACAAAACTGATAATATCAGTGGGAAGGCAAAAACTCCACGGGGGATGCACAAGCAGACTATCACTACTAAGGTAGATGGAAATAAAACTGATGGGAAAATAAATAATTCAATGCTTGGCAGGTTATAGGATGAGCAGGCACTGCCAGTAGGAAAGTGGGTGCACTGCTGAAGAGAAGAAACTGCAACAACAAGACAAGTTATAAGAAAAGGGGGCATTTATAAGAACAACCTAAGTTCACACTCCTTGACTGGGTTTAAATGAAGATGAGGTCTGGCAATTAAAAGGATGAGACTAACAACAAATACTGTGAATGGATGGTCAGGAATACATAACATGGTTTGATTTTTCTCAAGCCAGTTGTTATATTCCTAGATTATGCCTGCAACAGATGGCACGTTTCCATGCAACTGTGATGTTTCACGTACCTGAATGCGGCTTGATTTTGGATGGAGTCCATGCTTTCTCTGTGACATCTGATCGTGGAGCTTGCAGCTCTAAAGCTGGAAACTCAATCTCTGGCTGAGACTGAAAAACACAAACACAGTATTTTAGACAGACAAGTGTTCAAATTAGCCCTTAAGTCACTTTTATAATAACTCAAACCATCATGTCACACGTCACTGTGAAATGTGTTCCATGTGAGAAGCCAGACTGTAGTCCCATTTTTTGCGTGATACCACTGCCAATATCCCCAAATGCATGATAGTGGGGGAGGAGTGGTTCTTTTTCTTGCCAATCCATACAAGAACAAAGGTGCATGAATGAGTATGTCAAGAAGTTTCCCTTTCTCTACCCAAATGAAATGCTCCTCTCCATCTCGACTCAAACTGAATTCATCCTAACGTTGTTCTGACTTTTGAGTACATTTCCCACAGCATCAAGCCCTGTTTTACTTGTGATAAGGTACGAGAGACATTACTTTGCTCCACAAAGCTCAGCTCATTTACATCTTGCTGTACCACCAAGAATTTCAAGCCATCCCTCTGGGGTTCATTTATTATGTGGAAGAAGGCGTGTAAAAAGCAAAACCTTGCCGTAATGCACCATTTTTTTAAAACTTTGCATCCTGCCTTCCCACGCTCTTTGAATTGCCAAAGATCTCTGCATTTTGTTTCAGAGCACAGAGGCCTGTGGCTGCCCCATGAATACAGTGCTGCCGGTTATGGCAGTACTGTATTCATGAGGGGCAGGTAGGTAAGGCACAAAGGCATTCCCCGCCTGCTCCCTACCTATCCGCTACTTTGTATATTATTCAGAAGTGCTACTTAGGGAGCAGCTGTGCTCTGCACCTTGCATAGTTTATCCAGTGAGGCGCAGAGTGCAACCCAGGCAGAAGTGTATTCAAATTTTTGCTGTATTTTGAAATGCTTATGTGCTAAAACTCATGAATGTGAATATTGGTTTCAATAACTTGAATGTTTGTCATTTATTAAGCTTAAAAAACTTTTGCATCTAAAAGTGAGTTTTAAAAAATTTGAAGACTTCACAAATTAGAATTTTGATAAATAGGCCTCATCTGGAAGCACTTTTGCTTTTGCACTTCTGCCTGGGGTCTTGTTAAAGATCCTCCTATGTTTGCAGCACCATCCTCTGGTGATATTTTAATCAGATTGACAAGCATTTTAGGGTGGAGATAATAAATAGTACGGGAAAGAGACAATTGCACTAAGGTGCATGACAAAACCTACATGCAGATCAGGTAAAACATTTTAAAAGGCTAGCAACATAACCATTGTATAGTTAGGGTTACCTCTTAAAACTTTAATTGTCCAACTTACAGATGTGGGGGGGGGCGGATTCAGCAGTCTTGTAAACTTTGTACAATACCATAATATCTAGCAAAATATATTGTAGAGTGAGTATTTGGAAATTATTTATACATGTCTGTAGGCCTTCAGAAAACCCAGCTAACTACTTACTGTATGTACCCTTTCATTTGTTGGGTCAGTGGTGGGGTCTGGACAGAAAAATATAGTAAATATGTACAGGAGCCCCAATCTGTATGTTATAATGCATGGCATGTATTTTAGCAAATTAGGGTTTTATCTAGGGATGCACCGAATCCAGGATTCCTTCTGCCCGGCCGAACTGAATCCTAATTTGTATATGCAAATTAGGGGCGGGGAGGGAAATTGTGTGACCTTTTGTCACAAAACAAGGAAGTAAAAAATGTTTTCCCTCTTCGCACCCCTAATTTTCATATGAAAATTAGGATTCGGTTTGGTATTCAGCCAAATTTTTTGCGAAGAATTCGGGGGTTCGGCTGAATCTTTCGTGAAGGATTCGGGGGTTCGGCCGAATCCAAAATAATGGATTCAGGCATCCCTAGTTTCAGCTAATGCAAACATATGGGATATGTCTATTTTACCATGTTAATTTCTATTTAAGCATAAGTACAGGAAATTCAGATATACATTTAGGGAAATGACCTTCAAGATGATAGGGGTTTATGTATCCAGGAACGCAGATGCAAGAGCACTAAGTGTTCATTCAGGAAGGCACTTGTGCACTGCACTGAGCATCAGATAAAAAAATCCTCCTCCTACCTTGTGCATCAAAATTACACATACGGTTAGGGCGGGAGGTTGGGATATCCCCTTTGAATTTAGTGCAGCCTAACGCAGGCCACACTAGATTCAGAACTCAATCTGCAGGTCTCCTGCAACTATTTGCATAATGCCCCACTCAGTGGGTAAAATGCAAAAAAATTGTCAATTCACTGCAAATCACATTGTAAATCAGCCCTGGTGTTTTTAAGGATGAACCCCAATGCCACATATGTCTAATGAAGTTAGACACAATGAAGTTATAACATAGCTGAGCAAAGATGGCAGAATTGTTCAATGTGGCCTATGTGAGGAAGAGTAAATACATTAATATCAAGAGATTGGGGGTACCTGCCTTATTACTAAAGGTTAATTACATTTGTCAAGATCATTTTGCAGTTACTTCTATGTTATTGCTGTGTGCAAAAGTGCAGAGCACAAGAGTATGATGTTAATGTGCGGTGACTGAGCAAAAGCATGTGGGCGTGAGGACTGCAAATAAAGAGCAACATGACAAGACAGCTGTTACAGAAGCAGGATGGTCAGGAAGAATGTATAAAAGTTGTAATTCATTTAGATTACTCTCTGCTTAAATAAAACAGAAAAAGAAAGATATTTTCTTAAAAAGATACACTCGTGCTTTTATTTCCTTGTGTTTGTGATTTTTGCAACTTTTTGGGGCCCATTTACTTAGCTCGAGTGAAGGAATAGAAGAAAAAAAACTTTGAATTTCAAATGTTTTTTTGCCTACTTCGACCATCGACCACGACTTCGAATCGAACGATTCGAGCTAAAAATCGTTCGACTATTCGACCATTCGATAGTCGAAGTACTGTTTCTTTAAGAAAAAACTTTGACCCCCTAGTTTGCCACCTAAAAGCTACCGAAGTCAATGTTAGCCTATGGGGAAGGTCCCGATAGGCTTTCTAAGTATTTTTTGGTCGAACAAAAATCGTTCGATCGATGGATTAAAATCCTTCGAATCCTTCGAATCGAGCTATTCGTTCGATCGAATGAATAGCGCTAAACCCTCAATATTCGACCTTAAGTAAATTTGCCCCTTTGTGTCTACTATGTTGGAACATAAATAAATCTAGTTAAACAGTTCTGTACAGACTTTGTTTTAGAATTTGGAGCAGTGACTACTTCGACCAAAACCGTACAGATATTTACTTATTTTTTGGATCATGTTACATGGTTAATAATTTATTTATATAGCGTCAGCAACTAATGCAGCACTTTATATTCCTTTACAACAGACAGGAGTCTTGCAATAATGTAGAGGGGTTGTTCACCTTTAAGTTAAACTTTAGTATGTTATAGAAGGGGTAATTCTTAAAAACTTAATTTTTAATAGCCTTCTTTTTCTACACATTACCTTTAAATGAAGGTCACTGACCCCAGTAGCCAAAAAAAAAGAAGCTATTGCTCTGTGGGGCTCCAATTTTATTGTAATTGCCACTTTCTACTACTTCTCTTCCTATTCAGACCTCGCTTAATCATCTCCCAGTCTCTCATTCAAACCACTGCGTGGTTGCTAGGGTAAACCAGACCATAGCAACCAGATAGATGCTCAAACTCAAAACTGGAGAACTGCTGAACAAAAAGCTAAACAATTCAATAACCACAAAACAAAATTAAAGTGAAAAGAGGATCCTAGTTGCAAGAACACAATCTAAAGTGTTATGGTACATATGGAACATATGGAAGATAAAACAGTTGATGTCTGATCAGTTAAAATACATTGACTGTGCATCCCTAAACAAGTGCGTCTTTAGCATTTGAAAGTCTGGAAGCTAAATTTAGGAACACAATTAAATCAAGGGAAGGGATGCAAAGAGAAGTAGGTAGGGCTAGATTAATAGTGGCACACAAGGAGAAAATGGAAAAGAAAGACACTTCATACTGGTAGTGTAGAGGAGGGGGGAGAATAGAAAAATCACTGAGGGATGGGAACAATAATGGCAAAATTTGGTAGAAAATGTTAACATGATAAAGATGGCTAGGAGGAAAGGTGACTAAAACATAATAAAAGAAAGGTTAGTCTTTAAACCCCAATTTGGCTTATTTGGTATTTTTATTGCCAGACCATTTTTGAACCTTTTGCGCTCTTTCACTTTAAGGGCCTAACCAAGAAGTTTACCCAGAAAAACAATAAATATTGGTTTTTTTTCAGGACAACCTAAGCTTTCGAAATATGCTACAATTTTAGTGCAAGTCCACTTCTGTGAAAAGATAACGGTTTCTAAGTGTCTAAAAATTAAAAAAAAAATCATGTTTCCCGTAATTCAAACTGTAGATATAGAAGAAGCACACCAATTTACGCTGGCTTTATCATATTTATTGCAGATGTTGTAGCACCAGCTTTCGGGGAGATGAGAGGCAGCATGGATTAAAAGAACGGATTCTCTTTCCTGCCAAGGATTGAATGAAAGTTTCAGTTTAAAGTGTTTTTTTTATTTTTTATAAATGTTGCATTTGTTGATGGATACTTTGTACAGATCGGTTTTAACAATGAAACTTTTATATATTGTTACCTTTATCACATTTAGTGCAGACGTTGTAGCACAAACTTTGCAGGAGAAGAGAGGCAGCATGGATTCTCTTTCCCTTCAAGGATTGAATGAAATGTTTTTTTTTATAAATGTTGTATTTATTGATGGATACTTTCTACAGATTGGTTTTAACAATGAAACTTTTATTTATTGTTACATTTTTTACAGATTAGGATACACAAGGAGCATTATGCATTGGACTGCTATACAATTGATTAACATGAAGCCGTTTTGGACTGTGAATAAATATGCAGCTAAGATGGGGTTAAATGGCTCACATGTTGTCACAAATGGGTTGTAAGTTATTTAAACTTGATTTGTGTTCACTATTGTGTACTTGCAGAAAGGGGTTGGTGCTTGTGCTACAACGTCTGCAATAAATATGATAAAGGCATAAGCCAGTGTAAGTTTCTATGCTTCTTTCCTATCTACAGCTTGGATGCTAATTGACTGGGAACTGAATGCACCCCATATGCAAGTAAGTGGTGTTCGGCAGAAAACCTTTTTTCTGCTGTCCCATAATACAAACACATGTATCAGAAACATAATTTATTTCATACACAAGAACACAGCAGATTTGCAAAGTTCTATGTCTCCTGAACGTGCCAATACCAAATAAGTATAGTTTTATGGAGATGTCTCACTTGTATAGATCAAAAGCTCCAAGCAGTACACTACCACATTTCTAAAGCACCGATCCACAAAATGGCATACTTGTGATTTAAATGCCAAACTTTTCACTAACAATATGTTTACCCTAGTAAACTACACAAAAAATCGATGTTGATGAATCCAAAATGGGTACATATATCTCTCTGCTCCAAACTATGTTGCAATTCTTTCCTAAGGTTATAATTTCTTTATAAAAATTTGTGAAAAATTACCTCAAAGCTTCCAGTCTACAGCATAATCTACCATATGCCACATATCATTGAGTAACCAGATAAAACACCATCAAAATAAACATCAGGGGTCCCCTGAATAGTTAGATGCCTGATGTGGCATATAGGGCACAAAATGAAGACACCCCATATGAGCTATCAATTCTGTAATTCCACATACTGCAAAATCAACACATTTACAGGGGCAAACGTAGAAAAATTTATAGTGTGTGCGATGTTGGAATCTCTAACTTTATCATATGCTTGGACGGCTTACTTACTAATCTTACTATATAACATATCTTTGGTGCAAATACCCTCTTCGTTTTATTGTGTATAGTGTTTGGTGTTTCAGTATTCACTGCCTCTCACTGCTTATGGTGATAGGTGTGCTAGGCAGTACCCTCTGCTTCTATATAATGTTCTTTAGTGCTTGAGGTGCCAGGACTTCTTTATATAATGTCAGTGCCACTGCTTCTCTCTCTGTATATATGGTTCTTAGGGTACCCCACAGCCTCTGCATGTAATGTGCTTTGGGTGTCATAACATAATCGACCTGTAGTGCCAACATTCAGAGCTCTCATTGGACATTGTGAAATGTTGGTGTTAATACCCACTGATTGCAGTGCTAGCACCTCTCATTGTATATAATATATAATGTTCTTAGGGTGACAGTGTCTGCTCCCATGCACTGTAATGTTCTTGGGTGTATGACCCACTGCTCTCATCGTTTACATGATGATATGCTGATGCCATTAACCATTGTATAATGTGCTGCTGTTAAACATGCTATAAATCAACCATGAACACCCAGTTGCCATCAAATTGCACACTCCATATTATTTGCTGGGCACAATGGTAATTTAATGTGTACTTCTTCTGTAGAAGGTGTCGGTTTGAGCTGAAACAAACACATTTAATTAAGTAAAGTATTTCCATTTCAATCCATTTTAGTATTGCCAATAAACATACATATATATATTATTGCAACAGTTGCATAAATGTGAGTTTTTCTTTAATTAAATCCAATGCCTGACTCACTGCCACTGTGTCTTACCTGGAAAACAACCACCTTTCCATCATCTGCTTGAAGGTAGAAGGTCCAAGTAGAGGAAATAAAACTCTGGGCTGAGCTGACAATGTCACTGCAGAAGCCAGATATGAGGTCAAACACAGACAAATATGAAGGAAGCCTGAGATCCGCCATCTGTCACAGACAAAACAAGTGGTGTAATTGTCACTGACTAGAATTTAGACTACAAATTAGTAGCGATCCTTAATAAACACTGAACGTTGAATTTTAATATACGAAATGTCTGATTCTCAATTCCTTATTCCATTAAAAGGCTACTATATGCCTATAGTATTAGTAACATAGGTATATAAGGTATATAAACAACATGCTTCATACAATTAGTGTGCATCAAAGACAAATCAAATCAGTAATGATATTGAAATACATACCACCAAATTGTAACAGAATATACAGGTAGTAGTGATAGCGGGCTGGCCCAATACCTATGGGACCTGCGGGTTTGCCTCTTGAGAAAGGCTTTACCCCAAAATGTTGGGGTAATTCTAATTTTCTGGTATGGGTACCCGCTTCCTTTTACTGCCTGTATATTCTGTTACAATATGGTGGTATGTATTTCAATATCATTACTGACTAGAGATGGGCCTATAGGTCAGTTCTTCCCCTTTCTTACAGATGAAGACAATCTACAATTATTTGCATCTAGGTAGAAATAAAAGAACCTCAAAGTAACAAAAATAAAAAGCAAGATATTGCTAGAAATGTTGGTTCTTGCCAACAAGTCTGTCAGGTGAAGAGCTAAATTACAATAATGACAGTATAATCTGTTCTAGAGATGTTCCTTAGTCCTTTGCTTCTTTGCTATATCTGCAGAGCACATCAGTGTTCTAGGCTGCCAGCTCTGCATGGCAATGTGCAAGCCAAAAGCCTTGTGATGCTGAGTCATTGTTCAGAGTAAATGTCAAAATCTGCAATCCGATTTGTCTCTCATGCTGATGGATGGAGGATTCACACACTCCAGCAATTCCCCATTGTTATTTGCCAACAGAAACCTTTAGCTTGCTATTGTCAGTTGCTAATGGTGTGGGGTTTTTGTCCCATGGCCAGTGAGTGCTCTACTGTGAATACAAATTTAAAGCATAATAAGCAGTAAAAAACAAAAGGAGCTGGATTCACATTCTAATTCAGTCCTTTCATTAAAGTGAACTGCAGACTAATTGGTATACTTTGAAATCTTTAACCATTTGTGAAAATCTTACTTATATTTTTAATGTACCAACTATTACTCCACATCCCCACTTAGCTGAGTTGTTCTTCAGGCATAGAGCAGAGTTTTTTTTGGGGGGGGGGCAGAGTAAAATAATGTAAATTCTGGGGAAATGCGTAACTTATTATTCAAATACATAGGATATAAGAGCAATAATATTCTGTATTAAGGACAAGGCTTAAGAGCTGCAGCATTAATGTTACACTATGAGACAACTTTTGTGGGAGCTTTCTTAAAGTCAGGTGCACTACCTAAAGTGATCTGTAATTGTAAACTAATTGTCAACAGTAATTAACAGACTTTCACTATTTACAGAAGGACCCATGTAAAATATGTTAGTATTTTAATTTCTGAAAAGAACAGTGCAACCATATTTTACAGGGTTATTTACTTACCACACCAGACTGCTGTCTGTTGCACAAAAAATTCCCATTCACAGGTACTCAACATGAGCTCCTAGCACATCGTACTGTTGCACTTGGTGCCGCTACCTCCTGTTCAGAACTGATTGCAGTTGAGCCTACTGATGCAGGACACTGTGGGAACCTTGGAGCTACCACCACCTCCAAACCATGCAGTAGCACCAGGGTTCCAGAGCAATTGCTGCAGCCCACTTGCGTCAAAAGAATCGGGAACACACGTCATGCTAAAGCCATAATTTATAAGTGAGCGCAGATGTACTTTTGAGCAACTGAAAATTTAGACACATCGGCCACAATGGCATCACATGAAACTTCACTTTGTGAACACTATGATGCTGGAATTACAGTAAAAACACTGCATTGTGTTTGGAAATATACCAATTGCATCCAAAATTGCATTTTGTACACTTTGTTGTGGTAAGTAAATAATTACTATGGGGCAAATTCACTAAGATGCGAAGTTGCGCCAGGCGCAACTTCGCCGCACTTCGCCAGGCGTAGTTTCGCCAGCGCTCCGTAAATTCACTAAAATCCGATGTTGCGCTCAGGGGTAGCGTAAGGTTGCGAAGTTGCGTTAGCGTTGATTCGCTATGTAAAGCGAAGTTACGCTAGCGAAGGCTAATTTGCATATGGCGCCAAATTCAAATTTCAATGGAGGAATACGTATCAGCACTACAAATGCCAAGAAAACCTTCAAATCATCATTTAAAAATTTTATTTTGCCCTACACATGTGCCCACATTAGTGAATTTGCGTAGTTACATCGCTAGCGAAAATTCGCCTGGCGTAAGGGTGCGAAGTAACACTAGCGAAACTACGCCAGCGTTCGTTAGTGAATTTGCGCAGTAACGAAAATGCCAAGCGCTAGCGAATTAACGCTAGCGTTCGGCGCTTCGGCACTTAGTGAATTTGCCCCATGTGTATAATGAAGTGAAATGCATCTACATATCTGGGAAATGCAACAACTGAAATGTCATATGGACCAAGCAGGGCAAGGAGGGAGTCAGGGATTTGAGCAGTTTGCCAACATTGTACAAACTAGGAAAGCAGGTGCACAACCTCAAAAGTAAAATACTGGGTACTGATCCATAGGAGGCTTCCCATAAGGGTCTCCAGAACAGACTACAAAATATTGAAAGTAATAGATTACACACCCAACTGAAAAAATTACATTTATTACAAAAAAGGAAAAAATAACAAACAATACAAAAATCATATTTGGTGAGCCCAACGCGTTTCAAACATAAGGGTCTTCCTCAGGGGCACAAATAATAAAAAATCAAAAAAGGCCCCTGAGGAAGACCCTTATGGTCGAAACGCGTTGGGCTCACCAAATATGATTTTTGTATTGTTTGTTATTTTTTCCTTTTTGTAATAAATAAAAACATTTTCAATTGGGTGTGCTATCTATTACTTTCAGTATTTTGCCAACAGTGTACATCTTGGGTCTCCGAATCTGATTGTAGAAAAATGTAAAATGCAGGAGTGTAAATTGGGTACCGCATTGCCCCCCCCCCAGTAGTTGCTCCTACTGTTATGCCCCTGTCTATGTAAAAAGCATACTGTGTATACATAAAAACACCAAAAGCACTGTATCACATTCTTAATAACATAACATTCTCAGAATAAAATAACATTCTCAGAGTTATATTTTGGATATTCTTTGCAAGCCTGTTCTGGCTCTCGTGTAACTTTATGAGAAATGCCTTACGAAACAACTACAGTTGTTCCCTACTATTTGTCTCTTATTAACTGCATGGTTAATCACATCGCTCCTTGTAGTTTTCAAATCCCCCATCGCTCCTTGTAGTTTTCAAATCCCTCCTTGCAGCTTGACAAGGGGTCAGTACAGAGAGTTTGAACTTTAGAAATACTGCACTACTGTATCTTATGCATACTGTGTTAACCGTGTTTACAGTAAAACATCTCATAAAGGTCATGTTGTAATGTGAATAGCATGCACCTTTCACTGATACATTCAACTGATACCTTTTCTTTCTGGTTTTCGGCTTCAGGCAGCTGTTTTCTGCAGCCAGTGATACATCCGTATTGTTCATCGGCTTTGGCATAGGCTTCAATGCAAGCTGTAAAATACACCAAATGTGGCAGATAAATTATCTATACAAGACAGAAAGCAAGGGGCTCAATCACATGTTTCAATAGTGACCAAGTTTAAACTCAAGTCACTCAAGGCTTTACTGAATATATAAAATATTCATCAATCTTTCTACTTAAGTCATCTTTTGTAAAACACAAAGCTTCCAATGCATTAATGGATTAGAGGTCATGCATAGTTTCTCTTCCAATAGAAATATATGTCTAAAGTATTTCTGTTTGTTTAGTGTAATAACTGGTAAACCAACCAGTATTAATTTGAGAATAAACCACAAGATTTTTGCCCTATGAGACATACAATGCCATTTGTGTAAGACCTTAGCCTCTCCCATAAATTTTTCTCACCTTCTTCTAGCTTGCATTTTTGTTTCAAGTCTACTGTTTTCGGAAAAATTGACTCTGTCTTTTAAGGATACTGTTGCACAATGTATTTTGATCCCTACAACCTTCTCATAGAATGTGAATGGATGGATGTTAACTCAAATACACTCTTTCCTGCTGGGTTTGAATAAGTGGCCTGACTGCATTTCCGTATCATGCTCTGTGTCAAAAGAAAATCTTACAACAGACATTATAAAAGCTCTTTAATATCTACTCATCTTTCTGTTCCGGGCCTCTCCTAATTATACTCCAGTCTCTTATTCAAATCAATGCATGGTTGCTAGGGTAATTTGGACCCTAGCAAACAAATATCACTCTCTACATAATACTTAAAGTTAAATAATAGGCGAACAAGCCCTTTAAGTGACAAATCAAGAAAAATGCTATATTATTAAATTGAGGCCCTATATAGAACTAATACCAGTGCTTAATTTATAAAGCAAAAAGTTATTAGCACATCAATATAACATGAATAGTAGAAGGGTTTAAGGATAAGAAGCTTTAAGAAGAGAAGTGGAAGGCCACACAAACTCACAGAATGGGACTGCAAATTTAAGTATGAAGTGAGTAAAAATGTTCTCTTACAAAACGATTTCCAGGCCTGACTCACAAATGACAGCAAGACAACTACAGTATATTGTGGTGGAACTTGTTTATTCTACCTCAATTACAGCAATAACATTCCTGCCAGATGGAATGGTGCCCCCCTCCCCGGCTATTAATGAATTAATTAGAAAAAGTTGAGTCAGGAAAAGTCTCGACAAAATAGATTGAAAACTCGAATTGTACAAATTTTTCGGATTTGATGCCCGAATCGCTTCATATCCGACAAAAGCCAGCTCAGATTACAATATCTTCGAATTGTAAAAAGGACATCTGTCTGTGACTTATACATGACCTCGGCAGGTTTAGGGATGGTGGATTTACTGACTTTTAGCAGCTTTGGGGTATAATAAATCTCAAAAAATTAGAGGTTTTCTTTCCTCAAAAAATTCTAGTTTTTGCCCAAAAAACCTTGACCAAAAAAAAATCGAGGTTAAGTAAATAACTCTCTCAAATGTCTCAACCCATCACTGCCATCAAAGACAAAAAACTCCAAAACACCTGGTCCAGACAAATTCTCTCCACTTTATTACTAAACATTTGACAAAATTTTAGTACCTCACCGTAACAGGGTTTTTAATAGTACAATTATGGGTTAACAATTTATTCCAGAAGCTTTGGAGGCCAGAATAGTAGTCATTCCTAAACCTGGATGAGATAATACATGCTGCAAGAATTTCCATCCTATATCCCTTCCGAAAATGTACTTGCAAAAGTATTGGCAGCACGAATGAACACTTTTATTACATCGTATTGTTCATTTAGACCAGAGTGGATTTGTTAAAGGGAGACAGACAGTTAATAATAAAATTGTGCATCAATTGGGCAACAACCTGCAATACCCCTTCAATGGTCTTATCGTTAGATTCTAATAAGGCATTTGATTCTGTTGGTTGGGATTATCTTTTGTTTTTTTTAATAAACATAAGTTTCCTCATCCGATATGTTCAAGCTCATTATAATGAGCCAACATCGAGAGTCAGTCTGTTAGTTTATGACTCCCGTCCAATATCTACGAAACAGTGTATGAGACAGGGGTGCCCCCTCTCCCTGCTTCTCTTCTTATTGGCCATAGAGCCTTTAGCCTGTGCTCTAAGACAGAACCCCAGTATATCTGCTGTACATTTGGCAGGCATGGAGATTCAATGTACCCTTTATGCGGACAACATAATATTGTCCATTACAAGAGCATTTACCACTTTGTCTAACTTATACTTACAAAGTTCAAGAATGCTTTGTCTGATCATTAACTCCTCGAAATCCAGGACATTGAATATCAATTTACCTCACCCACAACTTAACCTCATTCAAATGAACTTTGATTTTACATTGGAGGAACGCTCCTTGAAATATTTAGGAGTTAACAAATTCACATAAATCCCTTTAAAATGCCAACAAATATAGGTTTACTACAACAAATACATCTGATTCTCTTTACTTGGAAAGATCCCTATATATCAGGGACAGGTAGAATTCAGTCTATCAAGATAATAATATTGCCTACATTTTTTATCACCTTTCTGCTTCACCACAAATATGTTACAAACAAATATGGAACAGGGTAGAACCCTGCATATCTATAAAATAATATGATGTGTCACAAATTGGTTAGGAGTACCAGATTTTAATAAATATTTTATAGCTGCTCAATTGAGTCAAATGGCTAAATGGCACATTGCGCTAACCCCTCCCCTCTGGGTTCACTTAGAGGGAGCAGACCTGACTGATCATTCTATTTCCAAGCTCTTGTGGATCCCTAAAAAATTGAGATCTAAAGAACTTAATCACGTTATAAAACAGGCCCTGAGGATATGAGACCAAACGACAAAATATTATAAACTTGAATCCCCCCTCCACTCCCCTCTTTTGGGAAGGTCCCTAAATACTGCCTTCCTACCCAGGAAGACAGACAACTTTAACTGTTGGAAATCGTTTGGCTTGGGCAGAATTTAGGACCTGACCAAATCAGTCTCATCTGGCACAAATGAATCATTATGTGTCCTCTCTCTTGAAAGATAACCAGGTCCCATCCCGGACTCAATTTGATCATTTGAGTTATGTATCTCTAGGTCTTTAGGCACAAAAAATGTCTCCACAATGTACAGAGACTTGACCAACCACAGACCCTATATTACAGCTAAAATATGTCACAGATTGGCATAGGAAGCAGGGCAACCCACAATTTCCGGCAGTCTGGGAAGACATTTTACAGCAACCAGCTAGATGCTTTATCAACACCCCTATTCAGGAAACCCCATTTAAGGTATTATTACAGAGGTATATGGTCCCGGTAAGACTAGCCAAATGGTTTCCCGGCCTTTCCCCAAACTGTTTCAGAGGCTGTAATGTATTGGGCACAATGTGGCATATCTGGTGGGACTGTTCCGCAGCCAAAAACGACTGTGGATACGGGTCTATACAATGATTAATAATATCTTTGTCATCCCATTGAGAAAGGATCCTTATAACACGCTTTTAAATAAGACAATTGATCAATTTACCAACTCCCAATTTAGACAACTTAATCACCGTAATCTTCAGTGCCACTAAACAAATTATGGCCAAACACGTTGGAATTGAGGGAGAAAAGGCTGCATTGTGTGAAAAACGTCATCATCAAAATACATACAAAATTAAATCTGGACACTGCAATTGTGGTCATAAATAAACCCTTATATTATATTAGGCAGTTCAGACAATTCATTTCTTTCTTTTGTCTTTTTTTGAAACAATGGTTGCATCCTACAAAAAATATTGAGCATAGCTTCAGAGGACTATTTTTTAACTAAATGACTCAAAACCATACTTATTAGAGATGCACAGAATCCAGGACTTGGTTTGGGGATCATATTAATCTTAGTACTATTGGAGGGTAAAGATGTAATAGATGGTCTACAGTTTTATACTTGTCTAGTAACCCATTGTAACCAATCAAGAAATAGCATTCACTGGTCAGCTGTTTGAAAACAAACATCTGACTGGCTGCTATAGGTTATTAGATGGGTAAATGTAAAACTTTTTATTAACCTGTTAACATCATGCCACTATAAATCTCTGGATATTGTATTCCAGCAAATCTTTGTTCTTGGATTCTGCTTTTTTTAAAAAAAAAAAATTGCTCAGATCTGAATAAACAAGTTATTGGATTCATTTTGGTATATGTTCAAAACTTTTGCAGAGGATTGGTTATTTGGCTGAATCCAAAAAGCAGGAATTTGTTACATCTGTTACTTATGGACCGAATTCTAACATACTGGACATAAAGCATGAATAAATACCTGACTCGCATTCAGCTCTTGTAGTGTTGAGTTCAGCAGTGACATCCACAAAGCGACAGATGGAGAACAGCCGGCAGCCTCTAGAACAGGCAGAAATGACGGCATCCTGTAGACAGAGAGACAGTGAATAAACCCATTGTATGTGACTATGTAAATCATACAAATAGAGCTATATATGTATGAATCTTCTTTTAGTAGATAATCATCTGAATGCATGAGTTTCAACTTTTTTCCATTAAACTACAGTATTTAAAAAAGAGCTTTTTGAAACAAAAAACTGTAATGCTTCCATGTTTAAAAGGGATATTTTTGTTATTACGCTCTGGAAAGACAGACATTAATTCTTCTGATAACACTGTGTCCATCAGAACCATGCAGCTAAGGACACCTAAAGGAAGCAAAGGTGTAATAGCTCCACCCACTAACTTTCTGCATGCTCACCAGCCGCCACCTTTTCTATTCCCCCAACTCGGCACCTCTCACCCTGCTAACGAGTAACAGCAATTGCCTGATTGCTAGTTGTCCCTTTACAAAGTGAAGGAAGCAACATTGTAGCTTGATTTTAGCTGACCCACTTCTATACAAAAAAACATAAAGAAATCAAGTTATGGTGACTTCCCAAATCTAGTCTTGGTTTTACAGTAACGTTTTGTTGATTGTAGTCATAAGATCTATTATCTGGAATTCTTTGGATTGGGTTGGGGGTTTCATAATTTGGAGAACCAAGTGCTTACAACATCCACATTAAAAATTAATATGATTTGTTCCTTCTACATTACATGTGCATTTTGGATGTTGCCACAGACATATTACAACATGTCACCATAGACAGTAGGCCTTATTTATCATTTATGGGCAAGATGCAGAGAACAGAACAGTAAATAGGAACAAAACACACCCATTCTTTGTACTGTGCACCTTGTCCATAGGTTCCCTACTGCAACTCTTTGATCTCATGGGAGATTGTGGTTAGTAGTCGCACAAATCCGGAAGTGCCCTGTAATTACCACCTGCTAATGGCAGAGATCTTAAAGAGGTACTGACACCAGAAATTAAACTCTTTTTTACACCTATCATTATATTGCCTTTGAAAGCAACTTATAACTTTGCCATAAAGTATTTGCACGATACTTTTACATTACCTGTCTGATGCCCCATGTTCCTTTATGAGGGGCTGCCCTATTTGTGCAGCAGGAGTCCGTTGGCATTGGAAACTTAACTGAGAGGCTGAGATGGGACAGTCAAGTTGGCAAAACAGTCATGTTTAGAAACTTCAACTAAAAATTACTTCTTATTACCTCTCAGCAAAAAACGATCAACATGACCTAAAGGTAACTTTTAATGTACATTCATATTTAAAAAAGTAGTTTTTTAGTGTCAGTATCACTTTAAGTACAGGGCTGCTTTGGCCCTGACAGGACTGAACTCTGCACCTTGCACCAGTTTTTCACTCTGGAGCAAAGTGTAGAGAGCATTAATTTTAAGGGGTGCAATTGTGAGTTCTAGCACTTGCACCTGAGGCTATAAGTAATAAGTATAATAAATTAGTCCAGTTGAAAGTTTAGTCCCCAAGCCAGGCCAAACACATAGTTCAGAGACACTCTAGTCGAGTTTGGCCGAGACAAATATGCAATGCAGTGCACAAAATGAGCTGTTTACATAGTGACATTGACTACATCAAGAAAGTTGAAAAGCCTTATGGTAAAAGCAGGCATATCTATTAGAGATCTGCTTAATTCTGCTTGGATGGACTGAGTATGTGCCTGCATTAGCCTGAAGACACCCATTGTATCCCTTTATTGTAAAGTGCTACAGGGACCATGGCCCTGTACATATAATAATGATTGCAGTTGTTGACAATGTATCACAAGCAAAGAGGTTCTAAAGAGGGGATCAATTCTAAAGACACAGAAATAAAAGGAAACCTGGAACTAAATAGCACTTCTGGGTTGTATTGGACTTGCTCCTGAGTTAATTCACTAATGTAGCGAGTGTAGTGAAATAAGTAAGGACATGGGGGGTTGACAGTTTATTGTATAGACTGCAGGAGGGTAGTTGAGTAATCTCCCCGAAAAAGCCTTCCCGCCAGCTAGAATCTAAATCGCTGGCGGGATGTTTTCTGAAGTCACCTGAACTTTGGAAACTATTTGCTCCGAGTGCCATCCCGCCGGCATTGTATTGCTTCTTAAGCATCATTTATTGCTCCTCTAGGTTAGTTTGAGGTTGCCCATCCCTATTTTCCTTCTGGTAAGCCTCTTTAAATTTCTCCTTGAATAGTAATGTGATATATTAAGGCATGCACAGCCAACATATACATATATTGGCAGATATAAAAAGTTTTAACCACACATTGGAGTTTACCATCCTAAAACTGTGTAAGAGCTTCTTAACAAGGGAAATGAGATATAGGCTAAGCGTGTGTATATTTGTTATAAATTGTACAAATGTGCGTACAAATGTTGAGTAATGCAGAAAACAGCAGGTTAGATTGTGTGTTATGACAAAAAAAAAAATAAAAACACCCTATCCAAGACGGGTAACGGCTGGTATACAGGGTCCAATAATATAAATTAAATATCAATCTTAAGAGCCACACCCTGATACCCAGAGGCTGAACCCAAGGCAGATATGTGGAGTGAGGCAGATGGTGGTCAAGGTAATTATACAAGGTTTGCTGGCCAAATGGTCAAGAAAGAAGTCAAAGGGTTAACAACAGTTAAACGACACAGAAGTGTTGCCTAAGAACTGCAGACGCTCATCCTGTCTCAAACTAGTAGACAAAGGCCACATGGTTTGTGATTTTTGGAATAAGGAAACCATAAAATGGTGCACTAGGTATTGCAATATGTACTACAGTAAATTTTAGTGCCTTCCAATAAAGAAGGAGGCCTTTGACCATGTATGGTATATCCATGTACCCCTTTTTCTAATTTACAGCAAATGCCTGTAAAAGTTATAAAATCTTGTTGCAAGAGGTGTGCCTTTGGTAAGCCCTCGTTTTTCACCTAGGTGCCACACTGCAGTGTTACTGCGACAGCTTTCCCAAGCAAAACTTTTATATTGTCTTGTTGGGCTAATAAACTACCTCATTTATTTTGAATAGTCTTCTCTCTGAGTTTTGCTTTATAATGAGGTCTGAGTAATAAAAATAACTACAGTTACCACACCAGATGAGCAAAGATCAGTTGTCTCTTTGCATCCTGCCAGGTTCTGCAAAAGCAGCACATTATTGTCAGGCTGATTCAATCAGAAGACACTGAGGCAAGCCATCACTGAATTTGGGGGACTTGCACTGGGAAAGGTGGGAGCACCAGCTCTGGAACAGGCTGAAATACTGGCACTGGAACTGGTTTGAAGGCTAGCACAGGAACAAGCTGTGGAGTGGGTAGGAATTAATAGGCATCAGACAGGGTTTGCAAAGTCTACCAAGAGGCAAGAAGTCAGAGGAGAAATCAGACAATGTTGGAGGCAGTATTGGTATTGCTTAAAAAATCTGAACAACATACTAGATTATAGCTCCGTTTTAGAGATGGCAACAGAATAGTCCAAAAATGATTGTGGGCAATTGATTTCAGTGATGTTTTTGGTATAGATAGGACATGTAAAACCAAAGAGGGATTCCATGTTGTTTGAAGTTGAAGTTAAAGTTCATGATCAGAAGCGGAAGTTCTAACTGGATAAGGCATTGGTTGATGCAGCAGCATACAGTTCAGGTGCTAAGACGTGGCAACCATGTCTTCCAGAAACTTTCATAGCTCATAAATGTCCGTATGTCTCACCAGTACTTGCAAGATTTTCTCCAGCTAGTAAAGGCTTTCTACCACAGTACTTCCACAAGACCAGGAAATAACGACTAGAGAGGAAGCCTTCACTGGGGGAAATAGCAAAATAGACAAAATCTAGTAAAGTGGTAAAAAATAGGTTAAGCACATCCAAATTCAGGCACAGGCAGCAGTAAAGAGAAGTCAGGAAACAGGCAAGGAGTCAAGGAAGCAGAGAATCAAATTAATCTCAGATCAAGTTCACCCAGGTACTACCCTGGATGTACACCTACGATCAGGCAGGACAATGATGACAATGGAAATTATCTATGTCCAATCTTGGGCCAAATACAGTGCCATGATTTCCCTAATTTGAGTTTCCCCCTTTGGCCCTAAAGGCAGAATACCTCAATTTTGGCCTTCAAACATGCTCTAAGTCCCAGACATACCTCACTACCATGATTTCAGCTTACTGTAAAGCCATTCTACATTTCTCCCACTTAAAGTCTATAATGTACTTTAATTTTGGTAAACAAAATACATACTTATTTTTTCACTCTGTATAACGAAAAAAATGATTAAACTATCTAAGAAGATTTTATGGTTCTATATTATCTACAATAACTTTTCACTTTTTGCAGAAAAACTAGTTACACAGAGGTCAGGAGTTCAAGGTTGCATGAAGGTAATACATGTAATTCTTTTATTCATTGTGTAGATATGTTTGTGTATCATTATTTTTGTGCAAAATGATGACAACAAAAAATTAAATTATCTATATTCTTATGATAAAATATGGAAATGCTACTTCAAAATAATAAGTGATCCAGCAAAATGTGTTGTCCAGTAAGTAACCCATGTACATATTTCAGTAACGGAAATATTTGTCAACATGTATTACATGCTTTCTGCCCATTAACTTACATTTATGCAAACAATTACTGTAGGCCAGGCCTCTTAATTTTATCCAGTCTTGGGGATACAGATATGATTCAATAATAAACTATGCAATATGAGAATTTCTATGTTTGTTATTTGATCTGCTTTGGGGCCTTTAGGTCATTTTCACAGAAACGTTCATAATTATATTAATACCCATATTTTGAACTGGAAAATATTTAAATTAAGTCATACAATGGCTAAAAATTAGGTAATTGGTGAGTACATGGTGAAATGTTTCACTGTTAAAAATTGTAGTCACCATAACTTGAAATGTAAGTATTCCAGTGGTGTAACTAGATATTATTGGGCCCCACAGCAAATTATTTTTCAGGCCCCCAAAATGTCTAGAGGTTGACCTGTTTTACCAATATTTATTGATATTGTATATGAATTAGAGTCTTAGGGGCCCCTACACCTCCTGGGCCCCCCTGCAGCCGCAGGGTCTGCTTCCTCTGTAGTTACGCCACTGAAGTATTCCCTCTGAAGATATTTTCAGTATTGATATATTCATTTTTACCACCGACTCAGCAAACATTAGCAAGCAAGTGCTGCATTTGTTGCATATTTGTGTTGCATATAAATCCCCCCCCCAAAACTGATGTTATAGCTTTTTTTCTATAGTATTTCTGCTTTGTTTTCTACAAAGAACATTTGTTGCTACCGTACATAGTCTGATACAAATGTATGAATAGTAATGCATTTTTGATGATAAACATATTACAATAAGTTAGAACATTTTGACAGCTGCACTGATCTAGATAAGATATACTGTATGGTACTGAATAAATAAAGACATACATACTGTATATTCTTCCCCTGTGAGCTATGATAACATATATCAAGTCTGGTGAAATAAGAAGTAAAGCATGAATTTAGGAGACCCATGTGTGATCAAGTACTTTAAACGTAACATGCACAGAATCGCAACGCTATATGATACAAAGTGCCCTGTCAGCGCTTGGGGCAAAATCACTTAGGAACCTAGACTACAATGTAAGGCAGAGCGGTGCGTTTTTTCAGTATGCATTTGCAGCAAATATTCCATTCTCAACATCAGATTTTTAAATAATGCACTTAAAGGACATGAAAACCCTAAGATACTCAAATTTTTATATTGTTAGGGCACACTTTCCCCAACAGAACTGCATTATTTTTATATTCTAAATCACCCTTAGAACAAAGCTTTGAAAATCACAATTCTGACCAATTCTGACAATTTTTCCAGCAATGACATTGATGATGCCATCATGTTCCCAATGTGCATAGCCCCTCCCATGGACCACTCACTAAGACGCAGTATCACTATCGAAACTGGCAATGCAAATGCATGATTGGTGCACAGCAAGCAGCATGTGTAAGCTAAGAGGTTATTGATGACATGATGTGCACACAAGGGATCAGTTCCCAAAAATTTGTATCACTGAACAACGAAAAGCTTGCTTTTAATGCTGTTTAATGTGTATGCTGTTACTCCTCCTATGACCTGCACAGAATCACTGGTCTTGGTCTAGTTGCGGGAGAGATACTCTATGGCAAATTTTACTAGGCTACTCACCAGTATTTCATGACCTTTATTTGATAATTTTATAAAAGGTTGTGCATTACTCACTGTATGTATAGTGAAAAATGTGCAGAAGCCCGAGTGCTTTTATAGAGGTCATGGAACTCTGAGTTGACTTCTAATATCCTCATATTTTCCAACATAAGGTACATTATTTATTACAATATACATGTTTCAGTAAGTCATGTGATTAGGGATGCACCAAATCTAGGATTCAGTTTGGGATTAAGACAGGATTTGGTTTTTTTCAGCAGGATTTGGATGAATCCTTGTGCATGGCCGACCCGAATACGAATTTGCCTGAACCGAATAAAAATTTACATATGCCAATTAGGGGCAGGGAGGGAAATCATGTGACTTTTTCTCAATCCCTATACATGACACAAATTAAATCACTAAGCACTGATTATAACGGATGACATCACTAAGCACCATTTTACAAGGATATAATTTAAAGGATATATATGAACATCCACAAAAGTCTTCAGAAATATACAGATGTAGGATCTATGATCTGGAATGCTAGGGAACTGGGGTCTTTTAAAAACTGTTTAAACATGAAATAAACCCAACAGTATTGTTTTCTCAACAATATGGATCCATGCAGTTTATTATCACAGACAAAAAAGTATTATGTTTTAAAATTCAATTAACTTGCTTAAAATGGACTCAATGGTAGATAACTTTCCCGTAATTCACACACACACAAATTCATATACACTGTATGACTTATGCATATCTGCACAGCACTTTCATATAAATATATACAATATATATATGTATAGCATATTAATATTGGGATTCATTCGGCACTTTTTGTTTTCCGATCTCTAGAGTGCAGGCTAGCTGCACAAAATACAGAATGAAACAATAATGTTATATAAAAATTTTTAACCACTTCTTATTCCCCTATCTTCTTGATTTGGGTTTGACCAAATGTCTATCCAATTACAGCATCATGCCTTAGCTATAGTATATACTGAACCTCACTCCTGGCCTGAATAGTACATCTGATAAAAGGGGATTAGTCTGCTGTTTCATAATATGGAAATGATGGATACATGTTGCCTTCGAGACCTCTTCACTGCATAACCATTAACTGGACATAGTACATAGTATATATTCTTCCATTATTTATGTATTACATAAGGAAAAAAACACAGATCCATCCCTGATAAAGGAAACAATAGACAAGATTGTTCTACTATATATTTGTGCATGCGTGTTTGCTGGTGGGTAGGTATAAGCTACAAAACAAGACAGAGTAATGAAATACAGATAGGCATACAGATAGATAGATGACAGACAGAAAGATAAAGAGATGATGGAATACTATGTAATTGTGTGCGCATGTGTTTGTTGGTAGTTATGTATAAGCTACAAGACAAGGCAGAGTAATGAAACAGATAGACAGACAGACAGATAGATAACAGAATACTATATAATTGTGTGTGTGTGTTTATCGGTGCGTATGTATAAGCTACGAGACAAAACAGAGTAATGAAATACGAAAAGACAGAGACAGATAGATGACAGATAGATAGATAGATAGATAGATAGATAGATAGATAGATAGATAGATAGATAGATAGATAGATAGATAGATGATAGATAGATTAGATAGATAGATAGATAGATAGATAGATAGATAGATAGATAGATAGATAGATGATAGATAGATAGATAGATAGATAGATAGATAGATAGATAGATAGATAGATAGATAGATTATAGATAGATAGATAGATAGATAGATAGATAGATAGATAGATAGAAAGATAGATAGATAGACAGACAGAGAGATGATAGATAGATAGATAGATTGACAGATAGATAGATAGTTAGACAAATAGATAGATCATAGATAGACAAATAGATAGATCATAGATAGATAGATAGATAGATAGATAGATAGGTGACAGACAGACAGACAGATGATAGATATATAGATGACAGATGGCTAGATGGATGACAGGCCCCTGTGACCGGTTACCTATGTGGTAATGCAATGGCAGCATGGTTTCATCTAGTGACTGAATGCTGAATGAAACATGCACCAAGAATGAGGGAAAGGGCAGAAATAGGAATACAGATAAAGGAATGTGTAAAGGAAGAGATGGAGCCAGAGGACAGCTTTAGATGATGGCACAATGGCTCCCCTGTCACAAACAGCATGTGTAAGCTTACTTAGAGCATTGGCATAGTGCTTATTACTCTTTATCTGTCAGGTGATTTCTGATCATAGGCTGTACGGTGAACAGAATAACAAGGGGAAAGGGAAGATGTGTATACAGAATATATAGCTGTATATAACATAAGATCCTGAGGAAGATGGCACGGTACACTACATACAGCTGATTATAAATGACGGCTCCCTCCCCAGAGCATGACCTACAGCAGCATCAGATGTGAATACACTGGGCATTGTAAGGAGCGGACAGACAGCCTGGCCACATTCACTTACTTGGGCTGAGCTCTGCTGCAGGAAGATGAGCTGACACTGCTTGCTGCAGGATGTTATGTCCCCCAATTGGGAGTCAAAGGGATCCGCTGCAGACACCGCAGATACAATCACTATGAGGGAAAGGAGGAGACTGAGGTCGCAGCTCCAGTGTTCAGGTGCCCCCATGCTGCCGGGCTTTTAAATCCAGATCCAGGTGCGGATGGCCAAGCAGAGAGACACTCACATCAGCAGCCCCGGTGCGCTGTCAGAGCTGCTCTGACGTCACGTTATGGGTGCAAAGGACTCTGGGAGAGAGAAGGGAGGGAGCGCAAGATGCCCAAGTTGCTGCGGTATTCTTTTACTGACGTTCCAATGTTTTGGAAGGCCAATTTTCGCCTTTCCTCTCCCTCACCCTGCCTGTCACCTTATACGACTGCCTGCCAGCGATTGAACACAGTGAAACTGCCTTGGGTTTCCGGAAAGGAAGGGGGAGCGCATTATCAATTAAAGGACCAGATAAACTGAAAATAATTACTGCATGTTCATTGATAGGTTCCACTTATTTGTTTTAAGAAACTGAAAACAATGTAGTTTTTAAAGGCGTTTTTTTCCATTATGGGTTTGCCTAGTCCAGTCCCATTTACATTTACCATTTACATTTTTACATCCCAGGTGCATGACTTTACATTTATCAACATTGAATCTCATTTGCCACTTAGCTGCCCAGATTGCCAGTTTGTCAAGATCCAGTTTGTCACATCCTGGATGGAATTAATTGGGTTTAATAATTTTGTGTCATCTGCAAACACTGATACATTAGTTGCAATAACCTCCCCGTAGTAATTAATGAACAAGTTAAATAAAAGTGGACCCAATACCGAGCCCTGAGGGACCCCACTAAGAACCTTACTCCAAGTAGAGAATGTACAATTATAAACCAGTTTTATACCCGATCCTGTAGCCAGTTTATATCCATGAGAAAATGACTTCACTAAGACCAACAGCCCTTAAAGGGTTGTTTCCCTTTAAATTAATATTTAGTATGATGTAGAGCATGCTATTCTGAGACAATTTCATATTTTGTTTAATTTTTTATTATTTGTGGTTTTTGAGTTAGTTATTTAGCTTTTTATTCAGCAGCTCTCCAGTTTGCGATTTCAGCAATCTGGTTGCTAGGGTCCAAAGTACCCTAACAGCCATGCATTGATTTGAATAAGAGACTGGAATATGAATCGGAGAGGCCTGAATAGAAAGATGAGTAGTAAAAAGTAGCAATAACAATAAATGTGTAATCTCGCAGAGCATTTGTTTTCAGATGGTGACAGTGACCCACATTTGAAAGCTGGAGAGAAGAAGGCAATTAATTTAAAAAAACCATAAAAAAGAAGAAGAAGAAAAAAGCTGCTTAGAATTAGCAATTCTATAACATACTAAAAGGTAACAAAGGTGAAGCACCCCTTTAATTTCAAAAGCAGTCGTTTGCAGGGCACTGTATCAAGTGCTTTGGCAAAATCCAAATAAATCAAATCTACCGCAACCCCACTGTCTAAACTCTTACTAACCTCTTTATAAAAAAGCAATCAAATTTGACAAAACTGGGTTATTTTTTTCCTGGCCTCAAGCATTTTCTTTTCCTAAAAGGAGCACAGACCCAGGGCAAAAAACTTCACAATTTAATTCACCCCAGGTAATTGATCTTTTCTTGTTATTTCAAGCATTAGTTGTGCATGAAAACTATGTTTTTTCAAAGTGTTGCTGAATAAACTTATTTACATAAGTAGGTCAATACACTAATGGGGCTCATTTGCACACTGAGTTATTTCCACCAGTGCAGTGACCTGTTAGCAACCTATTAGCTGTCATCACTTACTGGTTTCTTTGTGTTATTGCACTTGGTTAAAGTCAAATAATTTGATCTTAAATATGAATACAATGGCTGTTTTCTGACCTGTATATACCTGTAACTATTAAATAGTGACTGGTAGTAGGTATTCAGAAATAGTTTTTTAAACAGATTCTGTCATGATTTTTATGATGTAGTTTTTATTTCTAAATTACACTGCAAAAAATTCACTCTACCATATAAAATTGCATTCCTGAACAAGCAAGTTTATTTTTATAGTTGTAATATTGGTGTGTAGGCAGCCATGTCAGGTCATTCTGCCCGGTCATGTGCTTCCAGAAAGAGCCAGTGCTGCACTATGGAACTGCTTTCTGGCAGGCTGTTGTTTCTCCTACTCAATGTAACTGAATGTGTCACAGTGGGACCTGGATTTTACTATAGAGTGCAGTTCTTAGATCTAACAGGTAGCTGTTATCTTGTGTTAGGGAGCTGCTATCTGGTTACCTTCCCATTGTTCTATTGTTAGGCTGCTGGGGGGGGGGGAAATAAGGGGGGTGATATCATTCCTACTTGCAGTAAAGAGTGACTGAAGTTTATCAGAGCACAAGTCACATGACTGGGGAAGCTGTTTGCTCTTTTGAGAAACGGATTTCAGTGCAGAATTCTGCTGGAGCAGCACTATTAACTGATGCGTTTTGAGGGAAAACATTTTTTTTCCCCATAAAAGTATCTCCTACTCAAACTGGACAAAAAAAATACAAGAGCAAGAGGCTTGAAAATAATGGTAGAAGGATTAGAAAAGAGTCATCCTGAGCATACACATTCACTTTTTGGTGTAGATCACCACTATCATTTTCTGCAAGGTGTTTGTATGTTCTGTAACTGTATTGGGTTTCATCCCAGTACTCCAGTTTTTTCTCACATTGCTATAATGTACTGGTTGACTCCTGATGCTATTCACCCTACCCTAGTGTGTGTGTGACTGTGATGGAGAACTTAGATTGTAAGTACTACTGGGGCAGAGACTTATGTGAATGATGTATAATCTCTGTAATGCACTTCAGACTATGTGATTGCTATATAAATATAGGGCAATTATTATGTAAAGCAGTATGTTTGTGTATGTTTATGATCCGTGGTGGTTTTGTACTCAATAATTATTGAGTATAACAATCCAACATTTCCCTAGTTGGCACAAAACAATAATAAACAACACTGTATTGGAGCACGGATAACATCCAATGCTGATGTTCATTTCATTATGGCTCAGCTACTCTGCATTTTCATACAATGATTTCATTTTTCAGTGTGCCGAGAGTTAAGACATCTTTATTCAGTACAGCACGCTCATTATCACCGTGTAGATGTTTGGGAGAGATTGCAGGACTCGGCAGCTCAAGCAGAGCCCACAAATGGGATCTGAAAATAAAAGGATAGACTCTTGTCTCAAACACACTTGTGATAATGTAGTGATAATGTAATGCAAATGCTGGTGAATACAAAAGTAGGCAGAACTCAACTGAGCAATTAGGACAGTCAAACTGAATTATGCCCACAGCAAAGTAGTGCAATCAATCTTTTTTTTTGGGGTTTTTAGGAGCTTAGAATTCATCTAACACACACAGAAGACTTTTCTTTAATTAGTGTTGAACGTGAATAGTGTCATCAGCTTTCCAATGTGGCTGTATAAAGGGCACCAGAGCTGGACTTATTTCTAGTCATTGCAAGAGTTGAGGCGAGGTGCTCGGAATTATTCTTCTGTATATTTTTGTAAGAATCCATTAAATCATTTTCTCTGTTTTGTTTACCCTCAGCCATTGTCATATTCCTGGCCAAATGGCAAAGGGAGCACAGCCTTTTTAAACAAAAGGTGTGTTCAACTAAATGTGGTCTAAATTTGCTCAAACCATGCTGAGAGAGAGAACATAAAATCATGTCTTGCAGAAGTACACCCTCAAATTCAAGTTAAGCTATGCAGGTGGTAAGTACAGTACACGGGAGCCACACCCTAACAGAGACCTGTGGCAATTTGCACAAAGCTTAAGGGCAAGGCTAGACGTGGCGTTTTTACGCTGCGTTTTAAAAAAAGCTCAGCCAGGCGTAACTACACATAAACTGCACTACCACTGAAACTAATGGAAAACGCACTATGGCAATTCACACAGGGCGCTTGCAAGCCGAAATCCGCCACAGGATGCCAGTATTGGCGTTTTTCAGCAGAAACGCCAATACGTCAAGAAACTACCAAATCAATAGACTCTGCACGTTTAAAACCACACTGCGTAAATACGCAGCGTATTTTAAATATAGTGTCCAAATTCTCAATGAGAACAATGAAAACAATGAGAAGTGCATGTTGGGAAAAGAAACCTAAGTGCTGAAAAACGCATGAAAAACCCATGTTGATGCATGTGGTTTCAGTGGCGTATTTACGCCCGGCGTTTCTTTTTTAAAAACGCAATGTAAAAAGCCATGTCTGGCCTTGCGCTACTGCAGTTTGCTAAGTGCAAAAAAGTTTTACAATTTTCCTGCAATGTTAAAGAGGTGGTTCACCTTTAAGTTAACTTTTAGTATGTTATACAATGAAATTCTAAGCAACTTTTCGATTAGTCTTCATTATTTACTTTTTATAGTTTTTGAACTATTTGCCTTCTTCTTCTGACTTTTTCCAGCTTTCAAATAAGGGTCACTGATCCTGTCTAAATACAAATGCTCTGTAAGGCTACAAATGTATTGTTATTGCTACTTTTAATTATTCCCCTTTCTATTCAGGCCTCTCCTGTTCATATTCCCATCTCTTATTTAAATTAGTGCATGGTTGCTAGGATAATGTGAACCCTAGCAACCAGATTCATGAAATTGCAAACTGGAGAGCTGCTGAATAAAAGATAAATAAGCACAAATAATAAAAATCTAATCCAATTGTGAATTGACTCAGAATATCACCCTCTACATCATACTAAAAGTTAATTTAAAGATGAACAACTCCTTTAATATTAGCAAATGACACCTTGTATGTTAAAATGTATTTGTAAAGGACAGTGACCACCAAACTATAAATATATTTAAAACAACAATTTACTGCATAGAATACATATGGTAAACATTCATTTTGTAATTAAAAATATGTCATCACCGATTTATCATTATTATAATCATATATTTATGAAGCACCAACATATTCTGCAGCACTGTACAAATGTCCATATACATTGGACATACAGATTTACATACAAAACAGCCAATAAGCAATGCAAGAGGGCCCTACCCAAAAGAGCTTACAATCTTCAACACACAAATCTATCCTATAATTCAAGACAAATAATTGAATAAACCATCTGAATAGACCTATTAAATACTGGTATTACCAAACACAACCCCTCTCATCTAATTCATGTCGACAACTCAACTGAAAGCCCAAACACAGGAGCATTGCCAAAGAGAGGTAATAAAACAGAATGTAATGGGTTCAGATGCAAACTATTGCAGAGCTGGGATTAAGAGATTTGAATTCTAGCTTTAGTAATGCAGCTGCAGTTTCAATATATGTTAAGATATATGTTTCCAGATGCTCAGGGATAAGTCTTCTTTATTTCCCATGGCAATTTTGATGAGCCATGAAAGGCCGAAATGACTCGATATGAGATGTTAAAGTGAGTTTCCAGAATCCATAGAGAATATTCTCATTCTTGTGTAATGTGATGTGTCTGTCTTCTAACTAAATGAACATGTACTGGGGGCAGGTTATTAACCTGTCTTTCTTAATGACAAGATCTTTTCTCCCTGCAGCACCGAAACAGGGCTTTGCATTTCCTGTAGAACTGATCGCTGTGGGCATTTCTTGCACCCAAAGAATTATTCTTTTTCTCTTTTTAATTTGAAGATGAAAATTACTTCATGCATTGGCAGTATTTACAGGACACGTAAGATGAAATATTTTTTTTTTCATATTTTATATTTATGTGAATTGTATTTCTAATGACCCCTTGTTTGTTACTACTAATTTATTGTTTTGTTGTACAGTGCTTTGCCCTCAAGGAGCGCTTTACAAATAAAAATATATATACATACATACATATTAAATGCAGAATTATAATTGTTAATTACTCCCATGCTTATGAATTGCAATGCATTTTTATAGTTCAAAGTATGGGCTATGTATAAGAATTCTAATACTAATAATAATAACAACCAATAATAAGTATAAGAATACAAAAATACTGCCACACAAGACTAAATGCTCACAGGGACATTGGGACATTGCCAGCTCAGTGTGGGCATATCAGGGAAAGATCTGCTCATTTGGCTACTTCTCCAAATGAGTAGATCTTGTGTATGGTCAGCTTTGCTCCTGTTAGTTTGTTTTAAGATTCAGAACCAGAGAACAGAAATAGATAAACACTGATTTTAAATCATTTGATTTAAAGGGTGTGTGTGTGTGGTTGGATGATGGGTTCACAATAATTTCCTAATAGATGAACAGTGCAGCTATAGAAGGGCAAAAATTTGACAAGCTGACTTGGAAAGGTAGCACGTTATGATGCTGCCACACTGCAAATCACCGAAGCTCTTTATTTTATACACAGTCTCCAGGAAACAGACATTGTCTGTGTACTTTGCAATGGAACTGCAGGTTAAGAGACTGCCAGGATCATATGGATTTCATCTTCATGGAAAACATTTACTGCACTAATTTTACTAATGCAGTTACTGTATATAAATCGATGTAGTCCTGAATGGGGATTGTTAGAAATGATATCACACCAAGAAATAATTCTAAATTCTTTGATTTTGTGCTAGTCATGCACAAACTTTGCATCATCCTAAAATCTTGTTTATGTGCCTGTTCACAAGATATATAATTAAGGAGTAATCACAAGATACATAATTATGGAGTATTAGGAGGGTTGGGGAACAAGAAGAGTGCAGTGACAGCAAGAAGGCACAGAATGGAAAATGAAAGGGCGTAGCTCGGGTAACTGAGGTTGAATGTGCCTGTGAAATGATGTGTGAAAATGATGTGAAGTGAACATGTTAATTTTGTGGTTAGAACAAACGTTATGGGAATAGTTGTAATGTGTTAAAAAGGCTACTGGGCAATAGCGTTAAAGGAATTGTTCAGTGTAAAAATAAAAACTGGGTAAATAGATAACCTGTGCAAAATAAAAAATGTTTCTAATATAGTTAGTTAGCCAAAAATGTAATGTATAAAGGCTGGAGTGATTTGATGTATAACAAGTCAGTCAGGACACTACTTCCTGCTTTTCAGCTCTCTTGGTTTACACTGACTGGTTACCCTGGCTACCAGGCAGTAACCAATCAGAGACTTGAGGGGGGGCCACGATGGGTCATATCTGTTGCTTTTGAATCTGAGCTGAATGCTGAGGATCACTTGCAAACTCACTGAACAGAAACCATGTACCATGTGGCCCCCCTTCAAGTCGATGACTAACTCAGAGTTATAGAGCTGAAAAGCAGGAAGTTGGATTCTGGCTGTTTTATTAGAGATCTGTTCACTCCAGCCTTTATATATGACATTTTTGGATAACTAACTATATTAGAAACTTTTTTTATTTTGCACAGCCTATCTATTTACCCAGTTTTTATTTTCACACTGAACTATTCCTTTAAGGTAATGTAAGTTTAGTTGTAATTCAGACAGCAGCCACTAGAGGGGATAGAGTGCAAAGGGGAGGACACACCCAGGGTGGGGTTCTTCCTGACAAGGCTGGACAGGTACAGATAGAGAGAGGGTCCATACCTCCCAACATTTTGGAAGTAAAAAGAGGGACAAAAATTTTTTTCCACACGTAGCGCAGCATTTTTTGACCACACCCCTTTCTGCGGCCACACCCCCTAATTACCATGTTTGTTTTACAAAATTTGGCAGGTTATGAAAGTTTGAAAATATTTCTCCTTATCTAAACTGTGTTTTTGTGTCTCAAAATTGTTAAAAAGTATCTTATTTGCACCTGTTAGCTGTTCTGGGCTCTCTGCTAAAAGCCAATTAAGTGAGAAACTTTGATTCTTTTTCTGGCTGTTCAGTGCAGAGAAAAGAGGGACTTTCCAGTACAAATGAGGGACTGCGGGTTGAGCTGTCGAAAGAGGGACTGTCCCTCCGAAAAAGGGACAGTTGGGAGGTATGAGGGTCTCCTAGTGAGAAGTAGTAGCTAGGTACTCAGTTAGACAGGATAGCTAGTATACTGTAGGTAGTCCATACCACAGAGAGGAGGTAATGGTCAAGAGGTTGTGACTAAGCCAGAGATAGGGCGGAAGTGATAGTTGTAGGGCCAGTGGGTACATCCTGAAACAGTGACAAATTCCTACCCGGAGTAGGGCAGAGGGGCTGGACTGCTGGGACAGGGAGGTGGCACATTTGGAAATTCCTATCTGGAGTAGGACAGAGGGGCATTCAATGCACAACAAACTGCTAGGACTAGAAGGTGGTTTTAAGGTCCTTTAAATGGATACGTGGTCCATGAAAACTGGGGTTGTGTTGCACTAGCGGAATGTTTTGCATGCCTGTCCGTGAAATCTGCATGACAACTGTATGTGTTAACCTGCATGTGAGCCTGTCAGCGAATCTGCATGAATCTGGATGTGACCACTTGCATGGGATAAGAGTGAATCTTGCTAAATAAATCGTATTTCCAGTTATTGATGTTGGAATCCTGCATTTAAGTGTAAGCTTACAAATTGCCTGCCCCACCTCTATGCCTGAAACAAAGTGGTGGAACAGGCAATATATGAATGACATCTATATTTTTCCCTATAATTCTTACAGATTGCTGCAATTGAGTAATTATAAGGGTGTAGGGAACTGGGGGAGTGGGTGGTACAGTTGGCAAGGAATGGAAAAAGGTGGTAAATGTTGTACCTGCAACTTAAGCACATTTCCTAATGCACCCAAGGCACGCTCCCCTCCCGGACACGCCACCCACACTTAATAATTTTTTTTACCCTATAGACATCCGAGGGCTGCACCCTTGAGGCTGTTGCCCTAGGTCCTCAATGTCTATATGGTAAATATGCCTTTGGTAGTAGCATCAAACACATTTTGTTCTTGGAACAACCTCTATTATTATTTAGGAGTTTAATGGCAGTAGAAGAGCAGTGTTAATCTTAGGAGTAGCAGTGTTCTACAATGTCTAGCCAGCATAGCAATATAGTGAGCCTCAGGTGCAGCATTACCCTAAGAGGATGGAGTTGCAGTACATGGAAATTATATTGGCAGTATTCATTCCAACAGATATATACACTTCTAACTCCTTATAACCAAAATAACAAATGGCTTCTTTTTACTGTTTCACATTCAATTTTTTTTCAACAAAAGGAAAGCTACAGAGGCATTTTATTGTCTGCAATAGTGCAAGCTAGAAAGCTATATTTATTCCATAGAATGTTTTACCATACCTTTAGGATAGCAGCTGCAGTATTAGCTTGGTGTGACATCACTACCTGCCTGAGTCTCTTCCTGCTCACGTATAGCTCTGGGCGCAGATTACAAGAGAAAAGGGAGGGGGGAAGTGGAGCAAACCGAGCATGCTCTTGCCGGGGACAAGGAGGTTTAAAGGAACAATAACGTCAAAAAATAAAAGTGTTTTAAAGTAATGAAAATATAATGCAGTGTTGCCCTGCACTGGTAAAAATGCTGTGATTGCATAACAAACACTACTATTGTTTATATAAATAAGCTGCTGTATAGCAATGGGGGCAGCCATTCAAAGGAGAAAAGGCTCAGATTACACAGCAGATAGCTGTCTGTCTAATTGTGTTATCTGTTATCCATTAGTTAACCTGTGCCATATAGCCATTTTTCAATTTCCGCCATTGCTCCACAGCAGCTTGTTTATATGAACTAAAGTAGTGTTTCTGAAGCAATCAGATCAGTTTTACCAGTGCCGGGCAACAGTACATGATATTTTCATTACTTTAAAACACTAACATTTTTTGGTGTTACTGTTCCTGTAAGCTGAAGGCAGGAAGTCTGATACAGAAGCCCATTTGTACACAATAGAAGGAAAGAAATGCAGTGTTTCTTTTGACAGAGGACTCAGAGCAGCACTACTTTGAGGGTTTACTGGTATTTTTATGTGGACCTTTCTGATAAGGCTTACTTAGTTTTAACCTTTTACTTCTCCTTTAAGGAAAAAGTTGGGGAAATTATAAATCAGTGAAGACAAACAAAAGTTCCTTAAGAATGCAGGTGTTTACAGAATTTCCTTTGTTTTGCATATCAGCAATGGAAACATATTGGAAATTATTTGGTTTAGAATGAAATACAACCTTGGCAATAACTTGAGTTGACATAAAGAACTCCTGAATTAAATTTGTGCCTTACCTGCAATTTTAGGAAAGGCACTGCTGGCGGTGGCCACAGACTTATTACGTTAAGGCTCCCATTATTTTTGAATTATCCCTGCCAAAATCTTTTTTATCATGGTGAAGAATACAATATGAATTATGCTGCTCTTTTCCATTGTATTTTGGCTTGGAAACCAGCTAGTGCTGAATCTTGATATATATAAATATATTTTCCAATTTCTAGAAATGTGCCAAAGCCCAAATATCCTGTATAAACATCATTTATAAAACATGGCTCCCTCCAGTGGATACATCTGAAAATGACATTGCTAGTTTAAAAATACAACAATTTTACCAAATACCTACTTGACAAGCCAGACTTTGTGAATGAATATGTAGCCTGTGCCTCTCATACATTTATGTTTTGCCTTGTATTTTGGCAGGAACATCACATGCCTTAACTAGAGGGCTCTCCAAGCAATTCAGCGAAAAAGAAAAGGTACTAAAATTGGATGCACACTCCGTATATATGTATGCCAAATGTCTACTTGCTGCCATGGAACACATCATTATTGATGGATCTTGTTTGCAGTTCTTTGCACCGGGTTTCTCGATCTTGCTATCATGCATCCCTCTTTGCACAGTCAATCAATGCTTGGAAATGACAAATAATAATTAGCCCATCTCCTGGGAAGAGAGATGTTTTCCATTTGTAACATACTGGCCTTTTCATTGTGGGTATTTTAGTCATCAACAGGTTGGTTTTAATGAAGAGTATTCTGTTAGGAAAAAGTTGTTTTATAGAGATTGATACAATCCTGCATTGGTTTTCTTTGGTCTAATCAAATCATTTAGTGTATTTTCTAAAATATTGAGTATTCATGTTTTAATAATATTAATAACAGTTAAAAATTGGTGTAAGTAGACATATAAGAAGGTACTAGCTTAATAGCATCATCAACTATCTCATACTGAATCCTTGGTGCCATCATGTAAAAACCATTGTGCCGGTAGATTTAATATTTTAGGGTTTCTATTGTTCTAAGATGTACTGCATGTATACATTGTATGTGGCTCAGCAAGATCAAAAGGCAAGGAAAGGGTTAAGTTAAAAAATGAGCATTCATGTACCATAGCCCAGACTCAGCAGCAGAAAAGGATCAGTTGTTCCTCCTACTCTACCTACTGAATTGTTAAAGGTGATCAAAAGTCTGGAACAAAGTTGAATTATTTATCTATTATAGAGTAAAATAAGTCAATAGCTGTTTTTGTTACTTTCAAAAAAGCATGTTCTTTGCAGCTATATAAATGCAAAAGGAGGTGCTTCCATCCTCTAACTAGAGGGTCAGTTGCACCACTGTCTACTGTACAGAGTGGAAGCCAATGGAACGTGCATCATTTCTGTTAAAAATTGTTATAAATCTTGTTTTAAAACTGCTATAGAAAAAACTAGGGATGCACTGAATCCAAAACGTATCCAAAATTCTTCTGATTGTGAAGAGAATATAGATTGTTAAAGGTTTTTCCAATATTCCCTTTTTATTAAATCCTAACTGTGTATCAAATTAAGTAAATCCACATTTGGTGCTAGGAAATACCAGACGACAAGTTGTGTTCTGATGTCGAGTGGGTTGCTGCTTGGTAGCTCAGTAATAACCATAAGGATCCTGAAGCTGTTATGTTTCTCTGTTGTTATGATGAAATGCTCATCTGCTGTGGTGAATGAGATCTAGGACAGTCTGTTCCCGCTAGTAAAATATTCACAGCTTATAATTTCTGCAATTCTTGCTACTGCTAAGAAATGTTCCTACAAAACACTCTTTTTTTCTGCAGTAAACTGCTCATATTTGACATGCTGACATTTTTTAACCTTTTGAACAAGGAGGTTGAGTAGACTGCTGCCCTGCAAACCATTAATATGCGTCATAAAACCTACTGGCCTTGTTTGTCACTCAGCAGTCTATTAAATTCAGGATAGCACTATGTCTTCTCACAGCATAAAAAAATCACTTGAGGCATATGCCTTTTAGTGTATTAATAATAGAAGAGAAAGTTTTAAAGAAATACAGATATTATCAGTTTTACTTGCCCTTGTTGATTGAGGATTTTTTTGGATCCTGTGTCAACTTTTACAGCAAGCAGTTAAAAAAACATGGCAGTTTCAGATGTAGACATGCATGTTTGAATTTTTTTAAGCATTTCACCATTATAATGTATATCCCCCTCAATTTTAATTTTGAAAAATTTCTTAACTCATTTGTCTTTTTTGACAATATGAAAACATAGGACTGTTATATAATTGATTACATAATGGACCATTTATGCTAAGCCAGAAAAACGATAACAAACCATGCATATGTTTTCTGTGTTTACCCCATATGTATGGAATGTATATGTGGAAAATGTAAAACTGTTCATAACACGGTGGTTGAAAACTAGGGTGGGGCCCAATTTGTGGAATAGAAAAATAAATAATGCTAATGTTCTTAGAAGTCTGTCCAAGTGATCACAATCCTTGTCCCATTCTTCTGTTGGGCTTGGAGACTAGAGAGTTAAAGGTAGGACTCATAAATGTCCTTTATTCATTGAAGGTTGTGAAAGGTCAATAAACCTTCACCCTTAAAGAATTTAATCAAAATGCAGCCACACATGTGGTCACGTCAAAATGGAAGCAAATGATGCTCTTATTGATTCTATTCATTATAGGTCATTTGTGTCCAAACACACTCTGTCTATATAGTATACAAAGGGCTGCTGCATCCATACATTGTGGGTAAAAAAAATGGCAATTTGCATCTGTAATTGAATGAGTCCCATAATCTATATATGTAGAAAGTTACCATGAGTATAATCATATTATTTCTGCTGAAAAAAGACAACTGTCAATGAAGTTTAATCCTTCCATTTGATCATTAGTTTCTCTGACCTGCATTAGACAAAGAAATGAAAATGTTCCCATTCCCACCAATGATAACAAGTTATGCTTTGTCACAGAAATGTATTGGAGGTCAGAGCTCAAAAGGGTAGCTTTCATTCTTTGCTGGGTCAAGCAGAAGGTGTACCAAAGCCCAGGGCTTTGGGCCTCGCAAAAAATCTGGGCCTGCATCCAGCGATCCTCCAGGACCCTAAAATAGTAGTAGGCGAGAGGTATGAGCCTAGTAGGGCCGTACTAGGGGTAGACAGAAGTGATACATGACTAGGATGCAATGGTGGGGGGTCCTTAGGTATGTAGCTCATCTGTCACCTACCCCTAGTCCGGTACCTTTTCCCTCACCACACGCTTCTCATTGTCCTTTTGTCCCTTCACCACCACCAATTTGTCATTGTATAACTTTTACAAGGCATACTTTGGCAAAGCCAAAATTTGGATAATGTTATTTTGTTTGTGCATGAAGTGTACTACCAAAGAACTGTGGGATGTGGTCTTTAAAATATATAAATTCTGATTTCACTTTGAGTAACCTCCCTCAAAGTGGTCCTTGACAGAAATTCTTTTTACATAAAAATTCTACTATTAGAATTCTATTCTAATTCCTTTCTATTTTCTGTGTCTGACAATGTAAACAGGACTCAGATCTCCTTCAGGTCTTTTAAGCAGCTTTTATTAGCTGGATGCAACATTGTTTCAGGAGTCAGAGCCAGGAGTGTAGAAAATGTAAACCGTCAGACAGATACTGCATACACCAGCAAATTAATTCACAAATAGGGTAACTTTAAAACCATTGGAAATGTATAATTAATGTATATTGAAAAGTTGCTTACAATTATATTTTCTTTCACTATGCAAATATAGCTTTTGGGTGGAGGACCCCTTTAATAACCCATGCAATTGGCAGCTAGAATCCTCCAGCTGCTTAAACTGTAACAAAACAGATATTCTGCACTGGAAGTCCAGTGGATCCATCACGAGGGTCCGATTTAACTCTCACATCTCAGTACTTCTACCACTAACATTGTTTTTACATAGTCTTTATCTTTTTTTCCATTTTCAGACAATGAAAGGAAATGATAGACTGCTGGAAAGAAAAGCAGACAATAAGCAAGAACACTGTCTCTCTGTTTAGGTGTGAAATCTGCAGTTAAAAAATGACGGGTGGTGATATCTGTTTAGTATAACTTGCTGTTTTATTTCTGCATCTTGTATCTGTTTTAATCAAGATGGGACATAAAATGTTTTAGGTAAGAGGTTATGAAATAGGTCAGAGGCTAAGAAGGGAATTAAGATTGATGGAAATGAAAAGTATTGAATAGAGCAATTGCTGTTTGGGGAATAAGAAGTGAAATTTAAAATGGAACGGGTTTTTCTGTCAATAAAATTTTTACAGCCTTTCTTTTTTCCCACTCTTTGTCTCTGATTTGAGGTCAGAATTTATTATTCTGGAAAAAGGATGACTTCCAGTGGAATAAATCAATGTTTTTTAAACTAAACGTTCTTAATCATTTGGAGAAAGGTTTTATCAGTTCATTTTATGAATACAAGTTTTATTCATTATCTTGGGAACAGAGACGAAGTCAACATTTCTCTATCCATTTAAGTGTTTCTGACAACTACACCCACTTTCTTTTATCTTGCCCTAACATATGGTTTCAGATATCCAATTGATAAGGTGTGAAGTCATATAAAAAGGGATATGAGTAGGCAGAACAGCACAATGAAATTTCCTATGGGATATTTTCTTTTGACACAAAAGTAAAGTTGTTTCATATTCTCAAACAAGGTCAACAGCTGATACTTAAACTAAGGTTTAGTGTTCTTAGTTGTTCATATCTATAGTAGGGCAGAAGGTTAGTAGTAAACGTGTTTTGTGGCTGGACCAGAAATTCAAAGTCACTGAGTAGGCTGTTATAGCTTGTAATCAACCATAGGGATATTTTAGAAATTCCTGTGTATTAAATCCTTCGAACTTCAGTGCCTTGGAGGATTATGAATGTACAGTATTCCCTGGACAGTCTCCAAATCCAAAAGGGCTCTTGTGTACAAGCTTTTAATTTTTTTATGCTGCTGGCATTCCTTTATTCCATTATTAAATGGACATATTATATGCTTAAATATTGCATAGTACAAGAAATACCTGTCCTGGCTTAGCTGTATGGTGTTTCTCTGTACAGAGTGAACAGGTAAACAGAAAGTAAGAGAAAGCAATGTCATCAATATGGAGAGTTGGCCATTGGCTGATTGTTGGCCACACCACTAATATTGTTGAATCCTCCCTAGGCCATGCTGCTATCTGACTCTTTGTAATGGTGAGATTCCCATATTCAGGAGGTGGCTCTCATTGAGGGTCCAAAACAATTCTAAGGTGGCCCAGACAGATCCAATGAGGTCATCAGTGGATTTTTTTGTTGTTTTAAAATTTCCGCTCAATAACTGTTGTGACCATATTTGAATATACCATATTGCAATGGGGGCTGAATAAAATTTTAATGGATAAAGGGAGTTTTAACAGAAAATATTTAAAACCTCTGTTGAATGAGGTTATAGCATAGGTTATGTTCGGCACAACACAGACTGAACAAGGTGGTATACTTCTCCTTTAAAGGCAACGCATCTCTAGAGTAGTAGATATGTCAATTGAGTAAAGGTTGATCAGCTACTGTCCACCCCATATTAGGACTATGGACAACAATACATTATTATTACATTATTTTATTGTTTAACATTGCTATGTTCAGCTACAAAATTATCAATAAAACAGTCTCATTGTTGATGTTAGATCAGATTTGCAAATGTCTAGCTAACATTGAATCATGAAGTAAGTTTTTATAGCAATAACAAGTGTACTAGAATGTCTATACTACCATCATTAATGCAATAAATGGTTTAACACATATGGGGTTATTTACTAAACCTCTATTTTTTTATTGTCAAAGTTTTTTGGACAAAAACTCAAATTTTTAGGGGAAAAACTTGAATATTTTGAGAAGTACTATTCCAAGTTGCACTCTGTGTCTGACTGGCCTACCAGGTACCATGATTATTCCTAGTGGGCCCTGGTCTGAGTGGGCTCTTTGACCTTTCTGGAGCACAAAGCATTTTCTACCTTTTCCTGGTTTTGCTCGTGTGTTTATTTATTTATTATCCGCAGTAAGAAGGATAGAAAATATGTAAATGGTGAGAGCAAGAGCTGCAAGATAGAGATAGCACTGGTATAAAGAGTATAAGCCTACACACTGTCTAGTCTGTCCTCTGCAATCTGAACATAAGGCAAATAAGTAGGTATGCACCAAATCCACTATTTTGGATTCGGCTGAACCCCCGAATACTTTGTGAAAGATTCGGCCGAATACCGAACCGAATCCAAATCCTAATTTGCATATGCAAATTAGTGGTGGGAAGGGGAAACATTTTTTACTTCCTTGTTTTGTGACAAAAAGTCAAGCGACTTCCCTCCCCACCCTAATTTGCATATGCAAATTAGGATTCAAATTCGGATTCGGCCAAATCCGAATCCTGCTGAAAAAGGCCGAATCCTGGCTGAAACCCGAATTCAGTGCATCCCTACAAATAAGTATAATTTGCAAAAAAGTGATTTTTGGCTTATATATAAAAACTAGAGTGTATGTTGCTCTGAATAATAATGTGTGGAAATGTTATATGTTGCTAAATATAAACAGTATACATATTACCACATAACTACTTAACTTGAAAGTCTTTCTGTCTTTTAGCCGTCCTCTTCCTTTGAGAATGAGCCTTGCAGAGGAATATAGGTATTGTAGAGGTTATATATGTGATAACTGAATCTACAAACTGTAGATTTTAATATCACAACAGCCTTTGATATTATGCTTGTCCCAGAAATCATCCAAGCCACTCTTAAAGGAGAAATCAACCTGTGGGGAAAAAAACCCTACCCCCACCCAAGGTAGCCCTCCCTCCCTCCTCCCCCCAGGCTAACTACCCCCCCCCCCCCCGAGGAGATGCCCCATACTCCATACTTACCCATCTGCACAGATTCTTCCAGCGAAATTCCACACGTCCATCTTCTGGCTCCTCTGTAAGTTCAGTTGCAATAAGTCTGCCCAGTACTATAAAAAGTGACTGCTCTGAGGCTTATCTCTTGTCCTTCCCAACTGCATCCGAATTCCCATATTTAAGGAAAGAGATGTATCTTTTTTTTCTCAGTATGTCAACAGATAAAATATCTGTTGTCCATGTGACACAAACAGGAAACTACTATGCAACATTCAGAGATTGGCCATGCAGGTGGGCCCTAATACCTCACTGAAAAGTATCACTGCATAGTCAAAACACATCCAGGCAAAATACATAATTTATCTTGTTTAGAGTTTGACTATCCCACAGGATTATTGGAAAAAACTCTCCAAGGGACCTGGCCGCTTCAACCATCCACTGCCTCTCTGGGACCTGCTGACACTGCCTGAAACTGCCTGATTTCTTTGGAAAACTTCATGATGGTTGTGCATTCCACCATGGAAGGCATGGTCATTTTTACATTTCAGCTATACAGGAAGCAGAGTAAAGCAATCACCATAGCAGGGCTGGAAGAGAAATAAAATTTGTGGCATTCTACTTGTGTGGATGCTTTTTCTGCAGAAATCTTACTGGCATGTCTAGGGTTAATATGACCATTATCTGCAGTGATCTGAGTAATCATGAGTACATTTTTAGCACGGCCCTATATTTTGTTAAGATATGCCTGCACATCCCTGTACATAGTGGGAGGGGGAAGCGAATCAGTGAGGGGTCAGCAGGTGCACTAATATGTTGTGTGGGCTCCTAGGGGCCAGTTCTTAAGGAGTATAAAATAATGCAGTTATTCCTGTGTTTTGCAAAGCTACTTGTAAATGAGCCAACTGACAAGATACTCACTGAATCCATGTGAATGGATGAGAATGGAGTGAATGGATGAGAGGCAGCAATGTATAATTAAGGCAAGTTGTTACAAAAATGCTTTAATCAGATGTAAGATTTCAGATTTTAATCAGTTTAAGTGAAGAGCATCCTTCTCTACCTAATAAACCAAATAAAGGACTACAATGGAAAAAGTAGGAGGTTAATGCAGATAAGTATAAAGTTTTCTTCAGGTCTAGTAACCCATAGCAACCAAACAGCAGGTAGCATTTGAAAGTAGACTACAATTTTTTCCCCCACAGTCTGAAAGTGAGAAATGATGGGGTAATAAAGATATTACATTTAATTAACTGTAAATCACTGTTTTCAAATATGAGACATGCAACCAACTAAACATGGAAAGAAACAGCTAAAAATGGAAAGAAAAATCATAGTGTACTGGCAACACATGCTAGGCACATGAAACAAAAGATTACAGAGAATTTTGTACAGATCTGGCAGGTCTTCTTATCAACAACAAAGCACAACAAATCAGACTAGATTCAAGATATTATACTGATTCTGTGGCAGCAGGAAACATAGGATCTTTTAAGTCGCATTCCAGTAAAACATCTTGTGCTATCTTAAGCACTGCCATTCTGCCTCAACAAACTTAAAACAAATGAGAAGACATATGTTCATACAAAACTCAGAGCATATTTTACTTTGGGGGCTTATCCATTAAAACCATATTTGTCATTCTGGCAGGAAATTTACATGCTGAAAACTTTTTCATGTTCTTCATAAGAGATTTGTTGAAGCTGCTTCATTAAAACCGGATTCTTATACCTGTGAAGTATTTGGCTGACCTTGAGATCAAGACCCTGGATTAACCCTTGGGCACTGAGAAAGACAAATATTCTTATAGTAACCTGATTTAATTTTACTGTCAGGTGCTTCTATGGTGCCAATAGCATCTCTGTGCAACTTGGGCGAATAGTAGAAATACTAAATCAAGACAGATATTATATTTATATTTGGATGATACAAACCCTTGCTCTAGACCAGGGGTTCCCGACTTTTTATACCCATGAGCCACTGTCAAATGTAAAAAAAGTTTGGAGAGCAACTAAGTATAGTGATGGGCGAATAAATTCGCCAGGCACTAATTTGTGGCGAATTTCCACATTTAGCTGTAAGCGAATTAATTTGCGAAACGGCAGCAACAATTTGCCGGAAAATCCGCTGAATCCAAAAATTATTTGACGCCGGTTGACTTCAATACATTTGGCGAATGATGACCAATAAAAAGGCCAAATTGGCACACATTAGCACCAATGAAAGATAGTGGCCAATATCAGAGCCTAGAAATCTGCACCCCCAAGAATAACTTCCTCTATATACCAGATACCTACATTTTATTTTAATGAAATTTATTTAATACATTTCATTTTATTTAAACGAAATAAATAGCAACAGCAGAGCTATAATCAAATGGGTTGTTCACCTTTGAGTTAATTTTTATTATGACATATAAACTGTTATTTAGCCTTTTATTCAGCAGCGCTCTAGTTTGCAGTTTCATATATCTGTTTGCTAGCATCCAAATTACCATAGCAATCATGCATTGATTGACTGGAATATGAATAGGGCAGGGTCTGAACAGAAAGATTTTTTTCGTAGGCAAAAATGGGTCTTGGTGAGTCTGGGGCTACCCATGCACTGATTTTAGTCAATGTGGGACAAATAGAAATCCCTTTGATAGGAAGTCCTTATAAAAAGCATTGGGAAACCAAAAAATTACTTCTGGTAGAGGCAGATTGCATGTTGTATGAATAATGCAGCCCTTGCTAAACAGGGCTGCATTATTCATAGTTACCTGCCTAAATATTTTATATATTTAAGTACAGTTTAAGCTTCCTAATGGAGTTCAAGCACCCAAACATGCATATTGTTTGTTAGAACGTTGCAACTCTGCAATATATATATATATATATATTGCAGAGTTGCAAAGTTTCTAACAAACATCTTACTACATGAAAGATGGATTTATCTTTTCTGTATTTCTGGGTTTGATTATTAGACATCTTTCTCACATATCCCAATTGCCTGGACCACCAAAAGCCTCCAGAATAAGGGGATTTGCTGTTGCATTCATTTCCAGACTGATTTGGTTTATACTCGACAGCAGTATAGGGGCAGAAAGTTTGTTATTTTAGGATATTTTCTAATCCCAGTAAACTGACTGCATGTGAAAGGAATGAATTAAGGAGTTTATTTACAGCAAGAGACCAATTTATATTAGGCATAGCAGGCCTGTACCTTCAAAATTCTACTTCCTGCCTAATGTTTTTTTAATGGTTTTACTTGGTTGGGATTTGGTGATGTGATTTTAAAGGGATTTTGTCATGATCTTTATGGTGTAGTTTTTATTTCAAAATTACACTGTTTACATTGCAAATAATTCACTCTATCACATAAAATCTTATTTCTCAATATTGGTGTGTAGGCAGCCATCTCAGGTCATTTTGCCTGGTCATGTGCTTTCAGAAAGCACTACAGATGGAACAGCTTTCAGGCAGGCTATTGTTTCTCCTACTCAATGTAACGGAATGTGTCACAGTGGGACCTGGATTTTTAATATTGAGTGCTGTTCTTAGATCTACCAGGGGGCTTTTATCTGTTTACCGTCCCATTGTTCTGCTGATGGGCTGCTGGGGGGAGAAGGGAGGGGTGATATCACACCAACTTGCAGTGCAGTAGTAAAGAGTGACTGAAGTTTATCAGAGCACAAGTCACATGACTGGGGGCACATGGGAAACTGAAAATATGATTCAAATATGTTTCAGCACTATTAACTGATCAACTGATCCACAGGACATGCACCTGTACTATACTTAGCAGCCTTATTGCTTTATTTGTCCTGAGTTGTATGTCTTTAGGTCTTCTGATACCATCCTCCAGTCTGAACCGAACATTGGATTTTAACATCAGTGCTGCAGTGAATAATAAACTCTTCATTATGTAAAATGCTTGAAACTACTGGCATCACAGAGTAGGGGACAAATGAAATATGCAGAACACATTATGCCTCCTTGTAGTGGAGGAATGTTGACTTAGTGAAGTTCTTTTCATAATGTGAGACTTGCTTGCAAATTTTGTGAATCTGGGGCCACTTATATTGACACCTTTTTTAGCAAGCGGTTTATGACACAAATTCCATTTCAGTCACTTCTTCTTCTAGTCTGTAGTCAATTGCTGATGTTTGCAATTTGAATATAATGCAATCCGGATAGTGGAATTTCTTGATGCTACATCACTTTACATCCGTCAATACCATTAGTCTTTGATCCAGTGTAGTTAACAGTTTAAAGGCAAACCAGTACTGCACCAATGCATCGATGCGATCTTTGTCCAACATGATATTTAGACCTGTCTGATTGATTCATTAGAGGCAATTATCCTGCCTGTATTTCTTTAGTGTGGGTGGAAGATGAAGTACCTGGAGGAAACACATGTAGACATGGGGAGAACACACAAATTTTTCGCAAATACTGAAGATCAGAAATAACACTGAAATAAACCATTATGCTTTCCAATGTATTTAATATGTGTATATGCGTTTATTGTAGTTTAATCCTATCAAACGCCCAGTGGCAACATTGGGCTTGAATGACTAATACTGGCCCCAGGCTATAATAAACCATAAAATATATATATATTATACTTTTATTGATGGAGATGAGCTTGTCCATTGCTGAGATTTTTTTTCTGCTATGGACCTTGCCAGTTATGTCACAGATTTATCTGTGTCCCAGGTGAATGACCTTCTTGCATTGATTGGATACTGAGATCAATCATGATAATGTTTTGGGTAATTAACTTATAATTACACCAAATTGCAGTCTTTCAAAATATTTATAAATTCATTGTTTGCCAATGCAGCTGATGATGAGCAAGCCAACCTTGTTAAAGGGGTTGTTCACCTTTGAGGTAAGTTTTACTATGATGAAGAGAGTGATATTCTGAGACAATATGCATTTGGGTTTAATTTCTATTATTTGTGTTTCTTGAGTACCAATAACAATACATTAGTAGCCTTACAGAGTATTTGTTTTTTATATGGGGCAGTGACCCCCATTCAAAAGTTGGAAAGAATCAGAAGAAGCAGTCAAGTTGCTTGAATTGGCCATTCTATAACATACTAAAAGTTCACATAAAGGCGAACCACCCATTAATACTGCTTAGGGAAGAATTGTTCCTGCTTAGGAGAACTTGGCATGCTCTGTGGTTTACGCCTTCCTTGAGCAGACTGTAGTTTCAAGGTAAAAAAAATTACAACAATACAAATTATTGAAAAAACAAGTCAGTGAATTGGTAAATTAGTAGTTCTAGTTCTAAGCAAGCTGCAACATGCAGTTTTTTTACCACCTAATTCTCAAGGTCATTTAATTTACAAATCAAAAACAGATGAGTTATATGTACCAAGAAATTTGCAGCCTGATTCCTAAAAATGTATTTTCAGAATCACTTGAATTCATTTCCAGGGGAATTTTAAAAACAGACAAGCTTTTCCAAAAAAAAACTTTTTAGCCTTAATGCAAAATTTAGTATAATTTTTTTGGTGTAAAGTTGCTCACTTTTAAGGGCAATATAGCACTAAACTTGCAACTCAAGTGGATGCAGGGTTAGTAACTAGCATATTAACATTTGGAATTAGTGAACCTAATCTGGTACTTATATGTGTCTCGATCTGATCTTTTGTCTTAAAAATAATATGAAGGCCTGATTCATAAGGTAACCTTCCAAGATAATACCTATGGTATAGACCTTTGTTGTTACCCAGCAGTTTAGAATGTAATTCACAAAGTGTGACATGTCACACATATTTGTATTTACCTTGTGTGCCAGAGAACATTCTAGCAAGCTGGTAGCCAAGCAAGCTGGATGTGCCAGTTCACTGTAAAGAGTGCCTAGTACTTTATGCCTCCACAGATCCATTCATATGAGATGGAACTTCAGCTTGTGAATCATAGAAAATCAAACATGACCTTTATACAGTATGTCTATTCTCACTAAACCCAGATGGAAAAAATTATGCAAACTTTATTTAAACTGATCATTCCAACTACCTATTGTATATGTGCATGCTTCCTTAACTGTAACAGCTCTATATTAAGTAAATAATGCTATGTTGAAGCTATAGTGGTAGGGTTGTTTTGCTGAGATATGTCAAAGGTCAACTGTATATCTGCAGATTAAGACATGTTATGTAAAGTATGTATATCTTTATTTATATGCTCTACTTGCATATGCAGTGCTGTACATATACAAAAAATTGCTAAATACATTACATGCCTCTTTATCTGCAACAGCACAACAAACCATGATAAGCCTCAGACCTGGGAAAATTACTGGACAAAAAAAGTCAGAAAAATAGGAGGAACAATTGAAGAATAAGGCAATAGAGGAACTAAAGGGAGAAAGGACAAACAGAAAATGCAAGGGAAAGCACAAAAGTAACAAAAAAAGGAAATACTACATGCTAACCAGTAAATGAAGAAGGGGAGCGCAGAAGACAAAGTGGAGATGGATAAATGAAGAAATCAGAAGGGGGAGCAGAAGAGAAAAGGGATGGGAAAGCATAAAAACTAAGAGAAAAGGAAATGGAAGAAGCACAGATTTAAATGAAAAATGAATTATGCAGAGGAAATAAAGACACACAGGAAAGAATAAAAGAGAAACATTGAAGGGTAGGTAAGAGCAAAATGCAAGGACATTTAAAAGGTAAAGCAAATGAACATAATTGTTACCAGATGTGAAACGCGTAAGGTGGAGGATCATGGGGCCAGTATGCTGAAATGTTTTTAACATAAATTTTTGAATAAATTGTGAATTATTTATAATTTTGAGTTATGGTCATTTTTTTTTTTTTTCATTTTTTTTTTAGAGGGCTCACAGTTCTACCTTTACACAGCTAATAAGAAGTGTATGTGCCCATAACAATTCAAAACAACCAGGGAACATCTCCCTAACTAGGGCAGCACAAATTAACTTTTCAACATCCCCATCCATGGTGCCTCTTGCCAAGAAAACAGTCCATAGAGATTTGCCATATTAATCTAAATTGAAATCATAAGCATAGGCCAGTACAAGATGGCTATAGCCAAGGCAGTGAAGCAGAACTGTAATTGTAGCTGTAATACAAAGCATATGCTCCCCAAATCGTTAGATGGGATATGCAAAAGCATCCACCACTTGTTCCCGAAGCATGATCTGATTAGGAATGGAATTTGGATAGGAAAGTCAGATCTGATTTCCAAATGCTAAATTATAGGATTAACTCGAGCAAAGAAACTTCAGACCTACATTGATTTGTTTATCAAGCTCATCATCCTGATATGTAATTACCAAAACATCTAATCAACAGAATCTCCCTTGTATGACATCAAAGAATGTAGTCCAGATTTGCATGGGTAAATATGTATTTTTACGTTTATATGACAGCATGATGTGGAAATGGTATATGTTAAAACTATCTTAGCAATAATATAGTTATAGAAATGTAATTCAGTTATACTACAGCTATACAGGAAATTATTTACACTAAATTTAGATACATTTTAGATAAATAACTTAACTCATATAACATGGCAAACTGTTGCCATATATTATAAAAATATTTAGGGGTTTAATTAGTAAAACAATTTTTTTTCTATTTTTTACCAGAAGCAAACTCAACCTAACTGCCATACACAAATTTGGCTATTTAATAATAATTAAACTTGAAAAAAATCAGATTAAAAAAACATGAAAATTTTTAGTTTTTATGAATACCTGGAATTTTACGAGTTTATAGGCTTAAAAAACTCGAATTTATCACGTTTTCGAGCAAAAAAACAGCATCAAACGCCCGAAAACACCTGAAAACCGTGAAGGCAAAAAAACATCTTCAAATCGTTAAAGGGGATGTAAAGGCAAAAAATAAAATCCCATTTTTACTTTCTTTAATGAAAAAGAACTCTCTAATATACTTTAATTAAAAATGTATACCGTTTTTATAATAAACCTGACTGTATGCAGAGAAATTCCCCCTTCGTTTTACTTGCTCTGACTGCTGCGGATAGGAAACTTTAGACAGTCTATAACTGCTCTGCAGGGAAACAGACATACTTTTGAACCCCACCTTACTTCACTGACCTCAAGAAGCTTTTTTTGTTTCCCTGTAAAGCAGCTGTGTCGAGATTTGTATCTGCAGACCCAGTGCATATTCTGATTATTAATCAGTCTTGTTGTATCAGCTTCTATGGCAGATATTATTTGACTTGTGCTGTTTTATTAAATAAGCTTAACCTCCCAGCTGAAGCCAAGACCACACTGAGCATGTGCATGGTCTTGTTCTTACTTTCACTTCAGTGTGGGGGATCTCCGATTGGTTCCAGACATCACGTGTCTCTGAATCCGGGTTCCTGGCCTAGGAACTTTCATCACACATTACGGATTTATTCAAACACAGTTTCAAATTTAAAAATTATGTAGCTTTATTAGTTCCATTAAAAATTGTTAGCTTTGGTACAGTGCATGACAATCACCACTGACGCGTTTCATGCCCAATGGCACTTCCTCAGAGGAAACCGTGTTTGAATAAATCCGTAATGTGTGATGGTCTTGCAAAGATGTTTAACAAAGTTACAAGATGATGACCCCTGCGACCAACTTTGAAAACATAAATCATTTGTTTAATTAGGCTTCTGGTGCAGTAAGTTCATGTTTATGTTTAGTATACAAAATAGAGCATTTCTAGCATTATTGTATTTTAGAATTTAGTTCCCCTTTAAAGGGACCCCTGAATTTGACAGGTTTTAGCTGGAGTATTTTCAGATTCAGATTTTTGGCTGCTTTTGGTGCATAATTACATTGGAGCCAAGAATATATGTCAAATGATTATGGCATGAGAAGGAAAAGGGTATATAATATGTCAAAAACTACCAAAGTTAGATTAACGGTCAGACAGAAATAATCTCGCAGGAGTGCTGAGAGGAAACAGAAACGTGGCACTTGAGCTGGTAAACGATCTAGACCAAGTAAAAAAACGATTAGCGCTATATTACCATCTGCCCTTCTTGCTAACATCTACTCTATAGAGAATAAAATTGACTATGGAGGAACACACAATTTGGGATAAGAGACTGTTGCCTTCTCGTGTTTGTTGAGAACTGGCTACAAAGGGACCAGATTCTGCTATCTATTTAGAGGGGTTGCTGTTATTCCGTGCTGATAGACGATCTGAGCTATGTGGAAAAAGTTGTGGATTGTGCATTTATGTTAACACACTATGGTGCACGAATGTAACAAGTTATTGTTCAAAGGTGGGGGAACTCATGTCAGTAAAATGCAGACTATTCTATTTGCCTAGACAATTTCCAGCTGTGATCGTTATTGTGGTCCGTGTGCCTCCTAGTGCAAATGTTGCTCAAGAGCTAGCTGAATTGTATGCTGCTATAAACAAGATCAGCATACCCAGAAGGAGTGTTAATTATAGCAGGAGTTAAATCATGTAAATCTTAAGTCAGTATTTTCAAAATGTTATCAATATGGTGATTTTGCTACACGTGGAAAAAATATCTTGGATCTTGTTTATTCAAATATCAAAGATGCTTACAAATGCGTTCCACAACCAAGTTTTGGTTCTTCAGATCATCTATGTATTACAAAAACGGAGCAAAAATAAATTACAGTATGGCCAGTGGGGTCTATGTTGACACTCCAGGATTGTTATGAGTGTACAGACTGGAATATGTTTAAGGAAACTGCTATTTACAAGGATCTGATAAACTTAGAGGAATATATGGCATCTGTAATGGGTTATATTACTATATTACTAGTCCGTTTACTAAAGTGCGGTAAATTTGACTTTAAGTTTCCGCATGTTATCGCTGAGAATAAGTTTACCAAACAGCGATGCGCTCAGAAGTCATTGCGACCACTTGCGGTAACTACGTTAACGAACCACCTTACGTTAGCGGTAATTTTAGCAAGTTGCGAATTTTCGCCCGACAAATTAAATTTTTGCAAATATTTATGCTATAAAATAGTCTTGTTTTATAGCGGTTATTATGGCAATTTTTACTGTGACATTTATGGCCAGAAATGCATCTTCAAAACTCATAAACTTTATTGACTGATGATTATACCATCCAACAACATTACCAGAGTAACACCAATCAAACGTGTGCATCATATAAACTCTTCTGCCAATAGAATCATATGAACAAGAGATCATACCAGTCAATCTCTTTGCTTCATAGAAATGCACAGTTTAATGTAGCCAATCACAATGAAACCAAAAAAGCGTAGAGGCTGATGATGACAAATCCTTGGACTGTGATGGCCGCTGGCAATAATACGCCTCTGAGCTGAAACTGCTGCTATTGCAGCAGATAGAAGAAGAAACAGCAATAGCTACAGATCTCTCTCCTGTTAGAAACGAATGATTGGTAAAAAAAGGAATTATGGGATATTTCCTGCCCGTTGAGAATTTTCTGGCGAAAAATTCTTTTACACCACTACATAGGTGGTGGTAAGATTTTGCGAATATTCTTGCGTAAATTTTGTCTTTTGCACATTTCGCTGTTTAGTAAACCAGGCGTTAATGTGTACGTAGCGTTATTTTCAGCAAATGCAATAACTGGTGAAAACATATTTTTAAATTCGCAAATTTATATTTACCGCAGGTTAGGAAACTGGCGAAACATATTCAGCGATAATGTTTTGTGCGCATTTTTTTACCGTGCTTTAGTAAAGGACCACTAAGGGGCACATTTACTTAGCTCGAGTGAAGGATTAGAAGGAAAAAAACTTCGAATTTCGAAGTTTTTTTTGGCTACTTCGACCATCAGATTGGCTACTTCGACCTTCAACAACGACTTCGACTTTGAATCGAACGATTCAAACTAAAAATCGTTCGACTATTCGACCATTCGATAGTCGAAGTACTGTCTCTTTAAAAAAACTTCGACCACCTACTTCGCCACCTAAAACCTGCCGAGCACCAATGTTAGCCTATGGGGAAGGTCCCCATAAGCTTTCTAAGTTTTTTTTATCTAAGGAAAATCGTTCAATCGATGAATTAAAATCCTTCGATCGTTCGATCAAATGAAATGCGGTAAATCCTTCGACTTCGATATTCGAAGTCGAAGGATTTTACTTTGACGGTCGAATATCGAGGGTTAGTTAACCCTTGATATTGGACCAATAGTAAATGTGCCCCTAAGTGTGTAGAGGATGTTACTATTTCTAAATCGGTTAGTATAAGAGCAAATCAGAAGCCATGGCTAAGGTGAAGTTAGGGTGCGCTTGAATGCTGCTTTTAGTGGAAAATCTCTTAAGATTGCAAGAGTTAGGTTAGTGAAGGCCATAAGGGCAGCAAATCGGGCATATTCACAAAAAAATATACAAAATCAGCTTTCTGATGCCAGGCAAATATGGCAGGGAGTTAAAGCTATTACAGGTTATAAGGTCTGTGCACCTAAATGCACTGAGGGTAAGTTCCTTCCGGACAAGCTGAATACTTTCTACTCAAGATTTGATGAACAAAATAATACTCTTGCAAGAAAGATTCCTCTTCCACCAAATAGTCAGGATATTGTATTTGTCAGCAATACTCATCTTTGGGGCCAGTTTGACTTTAATTCGGTTTTACTGTAAAACTTTATGACTACTTTATGGTACATCTACATCCATTCAGGATCAAAGACATTGTCAATTTTATCATGAGAGTGAAACAGCTATGAATGCATGTAAGGCAAACTAATGATGAAATGAATTGAGGAATACACTAAATATATTAAGACAGAGAATAATGTTAAATTGTATTTTGGGATTAGAGGAAGCATTTTTATTTCTTTTATTCAAGCTTTTAAAAGACAAGAGTTGGACAGACTGGTGGATATATTGGTGAGACATATAATGGCATATTGCTGGATATATTCTGGGCCAAAAAATTGGCCCAGAGACAGAAAGAAGCATAAAAAACTATATCTGCAACAATTCAATTTAGGGAAATATAAACATCATGTTTTGTTGAAAGAAGGAGCATAACCTGTAGGACAGATGCTAGTGGATAGCAAGTCAGACAATGCAGAGTATCTCTTTGTTGGTGACACATTTGCACCAACACTTTCCTCTATAGGGACATCACCATCTCAATTCCACCTGTTTCTGACATCAGCGTAGACGGTTGGACTAAGAGAGGATTGGTTAAGAGCATAAGAAGGACTTTTAGGGGTGGATTGGGTACAGGTTGGCAATCAGCTGGTTAGGGTAAGGTAGAGGTTAAACTTTTTCTGACTGTTCATCACTGGCATACTAGGGTTATACCAAGGAGGCATTGCTATGTCATATGTGTCATATGCCATTGCACCAGTCATGCTGGAACCGCAAAAATCTATAGAAGGAGTCTTTATGTCACTGATCTGACAGTATTAGTGCTCTAAGCCTCTCTGCATACTTTTCCACTTTGAGGGATGAAGCTTCTGGTTTCTTGCAGGCCATATGACAGTGGGAGTGTGTGTTTGAGAAAACCAGAAATGGTGTCACTGCTGGGCAGAAATGACATCACTTTGGTGGTGGATCAACCAGGTCAGAGGGGAAAAATAACTTTTAACTTGGGGAGGTTAGGAGAATGCATGCATTTAACCTGGGTTCCCAGGCAGGGTACACAATTGACTTGGGTACCTCTGCTTGGTTAGGGTATTGGAGCCTCTCTGCCTGAAACCTGACTTCTTTGTGAGTATTCCACAGGTACTGTACCCACAGGAACCTGACCTGATGCACAACTTAATGTTTATATCAATATTTTTGTACTTGCCTACAGATTCCCGAAAGCAGACAAATCCTCTCTTTTAGCCTGATTTCCTAATGAGCCAAATTTTGCACAATCTACCTATGTAATGGCCAAATCAAGCTGATTTAAAGGTTTGGAAATCCAGCCAACCAATAGATCACATAGGGGCCATGCAAAACCAGCAACCATGAGTTGTATGCATGTCCAAATGCAGTTCATGGGCTGTTTCTCAGTCCTTCCTAATAAACAACTGAAAGATCTATTTATTCAGATACTGAGCAGGACGCTAAGAATTCTGGACACATATGGGCCTAAAAGCTGCCAAATTGTTTTTTTTACATAACATACCTTCTAAATAATAAAGTCATTTTTATTCAAATGCAAGATCATATAATCTTATTTAAAAACAACACATATTACTGTTAACCATGTCATTAAAATGCCCACCACTATAATTAAATAAATACAGAAGGCATTTCATCCTTTGTTACAACTGCTTCAAATTTTCTTTACGCCTGTAAGAAACTGTTCCTTTCATTTCTCGCTACTTGTCACAATCTGTCTGAATGGGAAATGTACAAAGCACTTAAAGAAATTTCTCTTGTGTAAAACGCACCTACAGTAGGTTTATACATATGGCCATCTGGCTCGGCTTGGCTAGAATTTTATTAGCAAAAGACTCTCCCACATGCGTTTTTAACGTTGCATCTGTTCTTCATCAGTTACTTTACCCTATATTTCCTGTAAGTGGTTTGCTTGGGTAATAAGCAGTTACTCACATCATTAAATGAACAAAGTCTTTCGGATCACCTGCAGTTCTATTACACAGACAGTGGCCAAAGGGAATTTAAAAGGTGGTGAAAGTTAAGGTTTGAAATAAGCAATGAGTAGTGCATGTGAGGAAATGTGACACCAAAATGCTCTGTATCCCTTTGTGCTAATGGCTGAATGTATTTGCTCTTTATGATTAATACAATTGTACAAGCCTTTTCTAACTCCAGAGAGGAGACAGGCCAACTTGGTATTCGTGCTGTTGCAGAACTATACCTCCCTGTGATTATGAAGGGGTTCTAAAAACTGTAATTCTGTTTCTGCAACAGTATGGACATATTTCTGACCTAGTTAATTAACTATCCCTTGGCATATACAAGCATTCAAATACCTCCCCATCTCACAGAACATAAAACTAAGTTCAAAGCTTGTTTAGAACCTGAAATCTTATGCTCCATAAATCCTGGAAACTCTTAGGGTTTGATTTTCAGTGTTATGACCACATACTCAGGGTCATTAAGCTCAGAATCCTATTTTTCATGTGTCCCGTTGGTTATCTTTGCTGGAGATTCAATGCAATTTTGAGTTAAATGATACAAAATAAAATTATTATTGGTTCACCAATATTTAAGGAATTGTTAGGATAAAAATAAAAACTGGGTAAATATATAGGCTGTGCAAAATAAAAAATATTTCTAATATAGTTCATTAGCCAAAAATGTAATATATAAAGGCTGGAGTGACTGGATGTCTAACAGAACACTACTTCCTGCTTTTCAGCTCTTTTGGTTTCATAGTAGTAGTAACATAGTAATTAAGGTTGAAAAAAGACACACGTCCATTAAGTTCAACCTTTTAGTTTTTTTTTTATCTGCCTAACTGTTAGTTGATCCAGAGGAAGGCAAAAAACCTATCTGCCAATTTGCCTCAGAGGGGGAAAAATTCCTTCCTGACTGTAAAATGGCAATCGGACTAGTCCCTGGATCTACTTGTACTATGAGCTATCTCCCATAACCCTGTATTCCTTCACTTGCTAAAAAGCCATCCAACCCCTTCTTAAAGCTATCTAATGTATCAGCCAGTACCACTGATTCAGGGAGAGAATTCCACATCTTCACAGCTCTCACTGTAAAAAAACACCTTCCGAATATTTAGGCAGAACCTCTTTTCTTCTAATCGGAATGGGTGACCTTGTGTCAGCTGTAAAGACCTACTGGTAAATAAAGCATTAGAGAGATTATTATAGGATCTCCTTATATATTTTACATAGTTATCATATCACCCCTTAAGCGCCTCTTCTCCAGTGTGAACATCCCCAATTTGGCCAGTCTTTCCTCATAGCTAAGATGTTCCATACCTTTTAGCGGCTTAGTTGCCCTTCTCTGTACCCTCTCTAATACAATAATGTCCTGTTTGAGTGATGGAGACCAAAACTGTACGGCATATTCTAGATGGGGCCTTACAAGTGCTCTATACAGTAGAAGAATGACCCCCTCCTCCCGTGAATCTATGCCCCTTTTAATACAGCTTAAGACCTCATTTGCCCTTGATGCTGCTGACTGGCATTTCTTGCTACAGCCAAGTTTATCATTTACAAGGACTCCAAGGTCCTTTACCATAATGGATTTGCCTAATGCAGTCCCATTAAGGGTATAAGTGGCTTGGATATTTTTACATCCCAGGTGCATGACTTTACATTTATCAACATTGAGTCTCATTTGCCACTTAGCTGCCCAGATTGCCAGTTTGTCAAGATCATGTTGCAAGGATGCCACATCCTGGATGGAATTAATTGGGCTGGATAGTTTTGTGTCATCTGCAAACACTGATACATTACTTACAATACCCTCCCCTAAGTCATTAATGAACAAGTTAAATAAAAGATGACCCAATACCGAGCCCTGAGGGACCCCACAAAGAACCTTACTCCAAGTAGAGAATGTCCTTCTATTTCTGCTCCCATTGGTACCAAAGTCTTTTTTTTTAACCTTGGGAAGCATTAGGCCTGTTACTACAACAGCAAACAAATGTATTTATTATTCACATATCTGTAGAAAATAAATCAAATCAACTCTTGAAATGTCTTCAAGACAAACACAGTAAGTCCAGATGATTTGACATGGCAGTGTTTTTCACTAGTGATGGGTGAATTTATTCGGCGAAGCAAAACGCCCCAAATTCGCCCATCACTATTTTTCACTGCTATAGGTATTTTATATAGGGACAAACAGTTTGTCTTTGATACACACTAGATGAATTTCTAGGACCTGCCTGTTATCAGTTTCAACAAAGCTGCTGGTATTTATTATGCACTATTTATTTATACACTAGGTGCATATTTATTAACACTGGAGACATACATCACCAGTGATGTTGCCCATTCAATCAATCAATCAATCAGATCTTTGCTTTTGTTTTCTAACTTATACGTGACTGTAGGGTCGGACAGGTCCACACTCACATCTGCTGCTTAATGCTGCAAAACCCTTTGTCAGAGGTTGCGGCAAAAAAAAAATTTGTGCACACCAGGTGTGCCACGCGCATGTGCACAGATTCGGAGCACACGCCGGCGTGGCAAGGGGGGGTCATGGGGCAGTAGCCACAGTGGGCCCCGGGCCCCCCAGTCCGACCCTGGGTGACTGTTCAAATGTTAAATGTCAATGTTACTAAAACACCCCTCTCTGCACTAGTAGAGCCGAAATTTCGATTTTAAAACTGGAATTTTGTCTGTTGAAGGTTACCTGGGGCAGGGTTTTGCCACCCCTGGTAACTTGTGGGCAAGTCTCTCTACTCGCCCCTGGGGGTTTGGCTAAATCTTGTGCGAAAGATTAGACTGAATGCCAGAAGAAAGGAATCAGTTCATTGCTATTATACACAGTCTTATTAGAGGCCAAGACTGTAACATTACTCAGATGCAGCAGTTTATGTCTTAGTTCTTAGTTCATTGTTTGCATATCTATATAGCCAGCTTTAGGTCAGTTTTTCAATAAAGGGTTATTTAATGACACATAGGGGGTTATTTTTCAAATTCCAAAAATTTTCTGCTAAAGAACATTTGGTTTTATTTCACTGATAGTTGAGTGCCGGGTATACTGTATCAGTGTTTTTTTGTAATGCTAAGGACAGTTGCATGATGAGGTACCTGATAGAAACTATGTCCATACTGACATTAGGTTTTTAGTGTTTGCCCTAAATTTAGTTGCATACCTGGCATTTTACTATTTTGTCTTTGTATAAGTGACTGTTTCTTAGACCTCAGCTGTAAGGTTATAGAAGAAAGCATCTACCAGCAGGTTATGTTTTAAGCATTACAGATGATCATGTTTATTGTAAAGTATTTTTTTTGTATTTCTGCCATTACAGATGGATAGGTTTTAATAACCATTGCAGGTTAGTCTTTTATTATGACCCTTGCAGGCACTTCTGATTAGATATTTTGGTAGGGTTGGTGGTGGTACAGGTTAAATAATGCTGTTATAAGTAGGAGTGACAGTCTTACATAGTGCCAATCAGGGGTTTTCTGTTCTAAAGGGCTATTTTCTGTTTTGTTTCTGTGTATTAGTTTGTCTGTTTCTGGTAGGGTTGCCACCTGGCCGGTATTTTTTTTGACCAGTTCTTCATTATGGTGATTTGAATCCCTTCAGGAATAACAATATACAGGTATACCTGGAAAGGAAAGCCCTGGAACTATAAGCAAGGGGGCTGCATGACAAGGGATCCGGATGACCAGCAGTCAGATTACAATGGTTTATATTTAGAGATTGGCAGGATCAGAAGCAGATGTGTTTCGGTGAGAAGGAATGAGTTAAAGCAGGAGATGGCCAGGCCCAGGGGGAGAAAGATGTCAGGGGAAGAAGCAGTTCACTTCCTTATCTTCTGAGCAGGTAGAAACATCCCGCCCACCTTCCCCTATTTTGCAGATTTTGTGAAATGTCATGAGTTTTCTTCTTTATGTTCTCATATTATCTATTAATAACTGAATATGGATATTTTCCTGAAAGAATTTTTATATTTTGGTTTTTGTATCTTTATAACTTATAATTATGACAGTCTGTATTTCATTTATTTATGTTAGATGAATGTGAATCGCTTGATACAGGGAATGTTTCTGATCGCCATTGGGGTCAGGAAGGAATTTTTTCCCTCTTGAAGCATAATTGGCACTGGCTTCAGGCTGGGTTTTTTGCCTTCCTCTGGCTCAAAACAGTGCACATATGATTATATTTTTAGTTTTATTTGTCACAGCAGCGGTAGGACCTTGCCAAAGTACTGCACAAGTAAGTTTAGAAGAGGGAGAAAGGAGGTTCTCTCCTTTCTACTGCTTGTGCTAGGGGGCACACTGCAGATGCAGGTCCGGCAGGGCTGCTGAACTTCTCTCATGTTGGCGGAACAGCATAGCAGTGATCTCTTGGCTTTAAAATATTGCCTTGGGTTAAGCTGGCAAGATCCTATTTATTTGATAAAATGTGAATAAATGCTGTGGCCATTTTACACCCATCTTTGTCTTCTGGTTTCATTAAGGTATATAATAATGGGGTTCAGTGGGATGTCTCAAGGCGAAGGGTCAAATTGAAAAGTCCCCTTGTCATGTTTGGGACCTACACTAGGTATCTACTTTCAGAAGGGGTTTAGTATACATGCCTCTATTTGTGCTAAGTACTTTATATGCCCTGTACCTTCTGCAATATTTTAGGAAGATCTCTTACCTATAAAGGGTCCAGTTGTGTGTTCTTTACTCCTGCTAAGTGTTTCTTACAAGTGCATTGCAATCTGAGTTAAAACGAGTCATATATGTGGTGTATGCTTCCTGGTGGGTAGAGTAGTATCTGGTACTTTACGTTTTATGTCTTCTAAAGGGGTCTATTTGATATCTCTCACCTTCTGGTAGTGTCAAGCAGATCATGTTTATTGTGCTCACTGGGTGTGGCCTTGGCAATATATAGTCCCTTCACTCTGGCTGTTTTGCACACACTTTCCATCTGACATAATTTGTTATTTGCTGTTACATTTCTGTTTTATGCTTATTGTACTCCTATCATGGAAAAGGTTATCTTGCTAAATCCCAGTAGCATATAGTGTACAGGCCAGCCCAATACCCATGGGTCGGACGGGCTTGGGCCAACCTCGCTGCTCCTCTTGCGATATTTCAGGCCTGTTGACAAGTTGACATATGCACTTTAATTGAGCTACCTAGCCATTAAATGACTGTTGTGTTATACCAAAAGTTAAGATAAAATTCAATTTTAATGCTGCATGTTATTTAGGGGTAAGTGAACCAAACCTGCTGATATGTTTGCTTTTAAAGTGTCTGATATTAGTGTAACAATGTAATTTATATGAAGACTTATGGGGTTATGTTGCACTAGTACCCATAATAATAAATAATCTTGGTTTACCTGTTCAAAAGCATACATCTGTGGACACTATAAATTACTAAAACTGGTGCAAATATTGCCTATTCTATTAAATGGTTTTATAAATTAAGTTGTAAAAAGGAAAGTTTACCTTTGCAAAAAAAATCACTTAGGGGCCCATTTATTAAACCTCATTTATCTGGTTGAGTTTTTAAAGGGGAAAAACATGAATTTATTATACCCCAAAGCTGCTAAAAATCCAAATCTGGAAATAATCCATCTCAAACCTGTCAAGGTCATGTAGAAGTCAATGGCAGATTTCCCTGAAGTTGTTTCTTGACATCGTCATCTGCACTGGATAATCCAATAAAATCAGGGGTTTCGTTTGATAATCCAATGAAATCTAGTTTTTGCAGTGACAATTGGAGCATCAATTGTACATTTAGAATTGATGCTCAATTTGTTGCAGGATTTTTTTGCTCTTTTTTCAAGAAGAATTATTGATAAATGAGTTAAATTAGCAGATGTGGGTTAGGTAAATTTTGTTTTAATAATAAAAATAGATTAATTTAATTTTTAATATTATTAAAATGGGAGGAAATTTTCAAAATGCTTTAAAAATCTGTAAGGAAATGAACTTACCCTGGTGGTCTAGTGGGCAGCGGGTCCAGCGCCGCATCCTCCGTGTGGATGCCCGCTGTGCTCCTTCCTGGTTCTGGTCCCCTAGGGCGCGCGAGCTGCGTGTGTGCAAAACTTAAAGACCCTCCTGTGGTGTTCTTTCATTCCAGTATCCTGGTGAGACGATCATGCCCCTTTGCTCGTCCAGAACTGTTAGTTTTGCTCCTCTCTCTGTTAAGACCTGGCGACATCCAATTAGCCGAGGGCTCCTCCCGAGGTGAAAGGCGGCGGTTAAAGGCAGAAGTGAGAGCCGAGACCAGGGAGCTTAGCTTGGGTTCTGGATATAGGGTGCCAAACGTGACAAAATCTATATTTTTTAGACTGATATTTCAAGCTTTGTGACAAGTTGACATATCATGCACTTCAATTGAGCTACCTGCCCATTTTCTGTGATTTTATATGACTAAAATGCTGGCCAATTCAGTTATTTTATTGTGAACTCAAGTATTTTAAAGATGGAAAATACTTCTAAATACAGCCTTTGTTGGTGATAAACATTATGTTCAGGTAGGTTGCAAATTGCAAATAAATTAAAGTACAACTAAATGCCTACTAAGAATCAGTAAATAAATAATGTACTTTATGTGTAGAGTATCTTTGCCAATCTAGAGGTTCAAAAAGTCCAGAAGTCCCAGCTTGTACCTTCAGAGTCTTTTTTGTAATACCATAGCAAGCACACAGAGCAAATGCATACAGTATTGATTCATATTACAGGTATAGGACCTGTTATCTGGAATACTTGGGACCTAGGGTTGTCCAGATAAGGAGGCTTTCTGTAACTTTGGTTACCATACTTTTAGTCTGCTAAAAAATAATTTTAACATTAAGGGGCAGATTTATCTAACATCAAACGTTAGAGTTTTTTTAATTTGAATGAACTTGAATGACCTCGAAATTCGAATAGTATCTTATTTAAGAAAAAACACGAACAAATATTACTGACCGAAAACTTGAATCGAATTTGAATCAAATTCGACTAAACTCGAATATATTTTTTTTCTCTGAAAAGAACTCGAATGTCAGGAAGGCTATTAATGGGTCACTGGAATTTGGCGAATAGTCAAATTCAAGTTGTTCCCAGGGCCCAGGTATGATAAATCTCGAATTTGAATTCAAGTTTGGATTATTCCCAACTCAAATGTGAGTTTTGACCAAAAATCCAATGCGAAAATTGGAACTCCAATTTCCATGTCGAACCTTAATAAATCTGCCTCTTAATAAACCCAATAGGATTCATAAGGATTCATTATATCTTAGTCAAGTACAATGTACTTTTTTATTATTACAGAGAAAAAGCAAAAAGTTTAAAAAAATTTGGATTGTGTGATTAAAATAGAGTCTATGGGAGATGGCCTTCCCGTAATTTGTAGCTTTATGGATAACCAATCCTATACCTGTAGTATGACTAGGTAATACCATAGCAAACACACGGGCAAATATTTCTTATTAGTCTTATTTGTTGATACTAAAGCAAGCACACCGGGCAAATGCATTTTTCTTTCACAAGTATACAGAAAAATCCACATATTCCCACATTTGCAAATAACACAGCATTGTTCGACTATTGCAAAAAGGAGAAAATGATTATACTTAGGTGATAAATAAGTCAATAATTTGTATTATTAAATGCCATATTCTTATATCAATTTATAACAGATTTGATAAGCGCATCATTATGCGTAATTAAATATGATCGTATTACTTGATGTATATCTAACCCTAATTTGGTTACTGTCTCTTTAAATAGCAATTAAACCTTTGCAATCCAAGGCCCTGAATCCCTTTTGCGTATGAAAAGTACTGGCAACTGGGATTTATAGTGCAGAGCTTTCACCAAGGGAACACTGAGGAGCACACCTCAGAGGGGTTCCACTAGGGAAAAAAAACACAAGTTTGCAATGAAACAAATATAATTTTATAAAAACTGTAGTGAAAGACCTTGGGCAATATAATACACATTGCACCCCTGCACTGGGGGGACACGTGGGACCTACCCTACTCACTATAGGTATCACTCTGACTGTCTCTCCAACACAGTCCTTTTTATTATCACAGTCCCAATCCTCTAGAAGGGGTTAATACCCACACAGTTCAGTTCAAAAGGAATGTCCTCTCATAAGAGCTCTTATGTCCCTAGGTAGTGCTACCTGCCCCAAGGTACCTTTCCCTTTGGAGTTAGTAGCCACTCCCACATGACAGGTACACGAGCAAGACCTGTCCTCACCCTGGGGAATAACACAGTGGCCTTAGTATCCACTGCAGGAGATAGAAACTGGCTCTCCCTGAATCGGATGGCTCCCCAGCTTGTACTGGATGATGTCACAGGGGAAGGACTTGTCTGATCCCCTACAGATCCCCTACATTTTGTATTACTTATTATATTGAATAAGGGGTGCTAGTGATGCAAAATCCTGCAACAGCATCTCCCCAAGTGGCATTGTTTTTGCGTTCCTAAATTGCGTTCCGAAATATTCTCATGTATCCTTTGGTTCACAGTCTCTGCAGCTTAAACAGTCCATATTTTTAAGACAAATCAGAATTTTAGCAATTCTACCCACTGAACTTTAAAGGCTGCTATATATGCATGTATGAGAATATTATCTATGATAATATTTTATCAAAGTTTGAAGACTTAAATAACAAAGGAAAAATCAAAACCATGATGTAAATTACTTGCCTTATGTATCATTTTTAACATAGCAATTTATCATGCTTTTAATTTCACATTAAGATCACAATGTGAATAGAACATTCAATTAATTTACTTTTAAGAAATTATATTCTATATATCATCTATCTATCCTCAATCAAGACACTTTTTTAGACACTTCACAGAAAATTCACTGATAATATGATGGGATTGTAACTGACAACAATATGTAAACATAATCTTACAATCCTAATTTACATTTTAGATCCTGTCATGAAAAGGCTCAATTTTATTCCGCATAATCTAACCTTTGAAGCCCAAGAACCAGATAATATACAAAAACTTGAAGGGAAGTAAAAGGGATAAACTGTTTATTATATAGACTTGTAAATCTGCTCCCCTCATCTATTCCTAGTTCATGTATCCTATGGTACATACGCACATATACCACACATGATGATTTCATTTGTAGCGTTGGAAAAACACAGTCTTGTTAATGATATGTTTATAAGTGTCAGCTTTCAGGAATGCAATTACCAAGACTTCTAATTACATAGCAGTGATTTATTGTATACCCTTTCATATAATATGATTAAGGGACTCTTTTATTCATACAAAAGTTTACATATTATTTTACAGTACACAAAGTGTATCCGACAGCTACTCATTTGCCCCTTTCACTCATATCTGTTTTGCACAGCTGCATACTGTAATGTAAGTATGAATGTGATGTGTAATAAAAGGGGACAGTCAACTTAATGTTAGCCATGCTGCACCACTTTCTTTAATTCACTCATCAGTAAGACTAATACTGTAGATTTACATGTATTTGGCCCATCTTAAATGTGTCAGAATGTTTGGCATTCTTGCCTCACTTTTCCTAGACCAGGACACTTACCCCCATATGTAATAAGTGGCACTAAGTTTGCCCAGGAGCAATAACTCATAGGAACCAAAGTTGCTTTTAAACAGGCAACCAGTAAATTCTACCTGCTGGTTGGTTGCTATTAGTTTCTGCTCCTGGGCAAACATAGTATCTTTCATTAAATAACCCCTTAACACTGTGGCATTTGTATATTATTTCTGTATTTGCATGGGATTCTAATGAATGGACTGGTGTCTAGTGTATACAGATTTTGGTAAGCTAACTGACCTAGCAATTATGTGGAAGTCTGATAGCTAGATTAGAGGGTAATGTTATAAATGGTCTAAAAGGAACAGTAAAACTAAAAATTTAAAATATTTTATATGTATTTAAATATTGTATGCTGTTAGCCTGCACTGATAAAAAATTATGTTTTTGCTTCAGAAATACTACCACTTTGTATATAAATGGCTGCTGTGTAGCCATGGGGGCAGTCATTAAAGCTAACTACTGTAGGTCAAAAAGGCATCTGTTTATGCAGTAGATAACAGATATACTCTATAGAATACATTGGGGTTTAGCAACTACAGGTATGGGACCTATTATCCAGAATGCTCGGAACCGGAGGCTTTCTGGACAACGGATATTTCCATAATTTGGATCTTGATAACTTTAGTCTACTAGAACATTTAAACATTATTTAAACATTAAATAAACCCAATAGGCTGGTTCTGCTTCCAATAAGGATTAATTATATCTTAGTTTGGATCAAGTGCAAGGTACTGTTTTATTATTACAGAGTAAAAGGTAATCATTTTTAAAAAATTTAATTATTTGGATAAAATGGAGTCTATCGGAGACAACCTTTCCGTAATTCGGAACTTTCTGGATAAAGGGTTTCCGGGTAACAGATCCCATACCATATCCATGCTTTTCCCTGAATACAGAGCTATATGCAATTGGTGGTGCTACACTCATGGGTAGTAGGTGGCACATGGACGTCCCCATGAATGCCAAATACCATTAGTACCTAAATGTTGTTGTGCCTCTTGCAGTTGCATTCAAGAGAAATAATACATGTGCATTATTATATATTGCAGCTGATTAACCTCAAACTATTATTAATTATTACCATTTTGGGTCCCATGCTATTATATATAGTAGTAGTAGTTCGCTTATTCTGACATTGCATAGTGAGTGCTAATATATATATATATATATATATATATATATATATATATATATAATATATATATATATATATATATATATATATATATATATATAACAACAAGGGAATATTGTATTTGTCTATATATATATATATATATATAGTAAAGCTATTATTTCTCCAAACTCAAGGGTTTCATGGACAACCAGAAACAGCACCAAATATTATTAAAAAATATATTATATATAATATATAGCTAGCCTTGTCTTATTGTCTAATATGAACTACAATAATAATGCCCAAAACCGGACTTTATAATACAAAGATAATTTTAAAAAATATATAATTTGGAGATGTGTGTTCCCTTGCACCTGTGAGGATGTTCTTTCATTTAGATATAACAGTAGATCAATTCTAAGTACATAAACTAAAGTTCTCCTCATTAATGCTAATTGTCAGTAGGTGTCAGTATGGAGCCTGCTATAATATGATTTTGGAGTATGTTGAAAATATCATATGTAAAATACTGTGGCTGATCATTTTTAAGCCATTCATATTAAGTAGTAAAGATTAGGGTCATGTATAATTAAAAGAGGTGCTGAAACATCATATTCTCTAATAACTCTCTTATGTTTGTATGAAAGCTTTATTAAGACTGTATCCAGGTAAAGGGGACCTATCAGTTGCCATACTTATATCACTGCACTGCTTACATCTACCTTGCCTGCTTACTATGCTTTCTGTAGACTGTTCTTGGGTACACGAATCAGGTCCTAACTAATGTATTAAATGGGGTTGTTCACTTTTAGTATAATGTCATATTCTGAGGCAATTTGCAATTGCTATTCATTTTTTATTATTTGTGGTTTTTAAGTTATTTAACAGATCTACAGTTTGCATTTTCAGCAATCTAGTTGCTATGGCCCAAATTGTGCTAGCAATCGTGCATTGATTTGAATGAGAGACAGTAATCTGAATAGCAGAGGGCAATAACAATAAATTTGAAGCATTATGGAGCATTTGTTTTTTAAAGGGGGTCTGTGACCCCCATTTGAAAGCGGGAAAGAGTCTGAAGAAGAAGTTGAATAATTCCTAAAACTATAAAAAAAATCATAAAATGAAGAAAAATTAAAAGCTTGCTTAAAATTAGCTATTCTATAACATACTAAAAGTTAACTTAATGGTGAACCATCCCTTTAAAATCAAATAATGACTAATGTATTAAGAACAAGTTTTGCTTGATTAACAAGAAGAGATTTTGGAATTTTTTTAAACGGTAATAAGTTAGAACACTTTGATGCAGCCTTCAGTCATCTAAACACACATCATTGCTGCAGGGGAACATATGTTTGGTGACTGGAAATAATGGAAGAATAGTTTTATAGTGCTGAGTATATGGTTGATGGGTCTTAGTGAACCAATATGACGCAGTGTGAAACCTTCCTGTTATTTTAGGACTGCAACTTCCAACAATCAGCTACTTGTTACTCAGACGAGTATTCTGAAGCCTGCAATATAAACAGTAACAATATGACCATGAATTGTTCCTCTATCTACAACTTCAGCTTGGTTTTTATATACAAATTAAAATAGGTGTGCAATGGATGAGTTTATTCTATGGAATAATATAACTGAACTTACAGTGTGCCTTGTTGGCTATATGTTAGCTTTGTACCAGTTAGTTTCCCACCATGTTTGATATACTTAACCAGTGGCATGAAAAAATTCCTTCGTCCCCACATGATAATATTTTAAGAACCATCAATTTGCCTTTTGTAGCCCTAGGTATATCTTTTGTGCCAGTTCTTTGTGCTTCTTTGTGCTTGCCACCATAGACTGGAGACTCATTGCCTCATCCCATGCCAATTGTATAATATGAACACACCGCCCTCCATCACACTCATCAGACATGGGTTCATGAATACAAGTAATAGAAGCAGGTTTAATTTATTTACACTTGGCAGTAGTGGTAGTATTCTGCTGCTCCACTAAATGTCTATATTCCTAGGCTAAGGCCTTGGAGGAGTTTCTGTAAATATAAACTTGTCTATTTCCTGTACCATAAAGAAGGGAATAGTTATGCTGTCTATACCAATTATTCTAGGGGTGTATAAGGTTTATAAAAAGCTGCTTTCTCTTAACTCAATTGCTGATGGAGAAAGGGGCATGGAGACAGATGCTGACCAGGAACATAAACAACTGTTCATGAAGCTGCTGGTAGTATGGAAGGCTCAGAGAGCTGCTGGCTGTGAGATGGAAAGAGTCATTGAGCATAACTATAACAGTTGGACAGTAGGGGGAAGTGAAGCGAAGGCACAACCCCTCTCAGAACATTTAAAAAGGGCAGTAGATGCTTTTTCACCAATCTCTGATTCGTTCTTTGCCCAATACAACCAAGTGACATAATTTTTGTTAAAAATATTGGGGGTATATTGGTTTATAATAAAAGTGTTCTTAAAACATCAGACCAGAGATTGTGTTTAAATTGGTCTAGGCAAAATTATTGTTTTTTTTATGAAAAAAAAAACAAGGTAGATATATGTAACAACGTTTCTTATTATATAGAATTAACAGATGCCTATATTCAGTAGTCTGACTTACCAGTACTTTATTTTCATACACCTAAATCCTGTGGCCAACGTCAACCAATCTAACTAAACCATCTCAGCATGTGCTGTGATTAAATCCATTGCACAGCTGCTTTCTGCTTGTTCATGGCTGTAGCATGGTGAGATTGTAAAAAAGGTGACATTAACTAGGATTATTTACAGCGCAAAGCAAATTTATTTTCCCCTGGAAATCCCTCAAGCAGATAACCACATGTAATATGCAGACTTTATTATTGACAAAGTAACTTTTATCGCAGGAGGAACCCTTGAAATAAAAGGATTTCATAGTCTACAATTAGGGGAAATGAGGCAGTCTTGAGAACAGGTATTCCATAAACCTCCCTGTACTCCCACAGGAGGTGTGAGCTACTCAGAGGATCACCGCAGGTTATAATCTTTGCAATTAACTATTGGCAAGGCACTGTCTTCCCTGTGAAAAGAAGTTGTCATGGCATGAGATCAGTAAACAAGGCTTCAAGGTAAGAATCACTTTGGTAGTCAAAACAATGACTTACAAGAAAACATTTAAAGTATCATGGTAATGTTTGAGGAGATGCAAAAATGTCACTCATATATAGAAGAATAAGAATAGATGTATATGGCTTCTTAAAATATATTCATACTTCCCAAGTATGTTTCTAGCTTCTTCCACTTTGAGAAATATATTCCAAGCATGTATGAACCTTGCAAATGCCTAATGTCCTTTCAGTAAAATACTACTGCCTTGCATTAATTCTGTGCTTTGAGCTTGTTAGCTTTAGGGCATGGACCTGTGTTCTGTTATCCCTCTTAAAATATCTACTATTCTTGAACTCTGCAGGGCTGTTTGTTGTACTTAAAGGTTTTCAAGTATATTAAGCTATCCATGTTCTTTGCATCTGTCTTGGTAAGATTTACCATTAAGATCATGTACTTGGCAGCCCTTTTTGAATGGACCTGTGTTCCGTTATTCCTCTTAAAATATCTACTCTGCAGGGCTGTTTGTTGTACTTAACGGTTTCAAGTATATTAAGCTATCCATGTTCTTTCTTTGCATCTGTCTTGGTAAGATTTACCATTAGGATCATGTACTTGGCAGCCCTAGATGAATGGTGTCTAGTATGCTGATTTCCTTCTGGAAATGTGGTCTCTAAAAATTCACTTAATTCTATAGTCTGACTAAATATCTGTAAACAAAGAGATCATGTCAAAACACAATACTCACATTATACTCAGATATTTGATGTACTGTTCAATCCATATTGCGCCACGGGAGACATATATCTGAAAATGTGCAGTTTCAGCTGTATTCCGGTTTTCTTTCTACACCTTTATGGAAAAACTGTCTTCTTAAACAGTCAGCTTAAACCTGTACCCCTCTACACATATGTTCATAGTGCCACATTGTTTAAAACTGCAGATATGGGATCTCAGATCTGCATGCTTGGGGTTTTCCAGATAAGTAACTGTCTAATGATTACATAAAGGTTATGAACTTTAGCAGAAATACTATACAGGTATGGGACCTGTTATCCTGAATGCTTGGAACCTAGGGGTTTCTGTATGATGGATCTTTCTGTAATTTGGATCTTCATACCTTAAGTCTACTAGAAAATCAATTAAACATTAAAGAAACCCAATAGGCTGGCTTCTAATAAGGATTAATTATTTTAGTGTGGATCAAGTACAAGGTACTGTTTTATTACTACAGAGTAAAAGGAAATGATTTTTAAAAATTTGGATAATTTGGATAAAATGGAGTCTATGGGATGGGACGGCCTTTCTGGATAACGGGTTTCTGGATAACAGATCCTATCCGTAAAATGCTCGTTATACACTAATTGGATGTAGGTTGGGGTGGTATCTTTATTTGGGAAGGATTTGGGGATTTTAACTCTAGGTAGCGTCATTCAGTGGCTACTAAAGCAAATATAGTTCTGTTTTGCATAAAAAGGGCATTAACTTGAGGGATGAAAGCATCATTTATAGGTCCAGGGTAAGGACTCATCTTGAGAATGAAGTGCAGTTTTGGGCTCCAAACCTTAAAATGGATACTAATGAGCTAAAAAGAGTGCAGAGATGTGCAACTAAACTGATTTAATGAATTAAATGAGGAAAGGTTATAAGGATAAAGTTGTTTTCTCTTGCTAAGGAACATGATTACTCTGTACAAATACATTAGAGGACATTTTGAGATTTTTTTGAGTCCACCACTTTAGACTTGAGGAAATTAACTTACATTTAAAGCAGTGAAAATGGTTCTCCATGGTCAGGACAGTGAGGTTGTAGAATGTCCTGCTGGGTGATGGCAGATTATATTGCCTTTAAGAGTGGCTTTGATGACTTCTTGGACATTTGGAGAAGCATGTTATCCAAGGCAATGCTCTATAGACCTGCAGTTAGTTTTGATAGGTATTGGTATACATAGTTTTATTTATGGAAGTGTATGGAGAGGTATGTATAGGGTATGTGTATATAAATGCACTGAGGGTCATTTGGAGGGGTTGAACTTGATGGATTTTTATTTTTCAACCCGAATGAACTACAGAACATGAAAAATTTGCTTAAAATGTATTCTATAGGAGATGGCCTTCCTGTAATTTGGAACTTTTAAGAAAACAGGTGATCCTATATTTGTACCACTATGATCTAAAGCTTTTGCACCACAAATATAGTACCAGCCCTAAAGGTTGTTTAAATTATATATATATATATATATATATATATATATATATATATATATATACAAATATAGTACCAGCCCTAAAGGTTGTTTAAATTATATATATATATATATATATATATATATATATATATATATATATATATATATATATATATATATATATATATATATATATATATATATATATATATATAATTTAAACAACCTTTAGGGCTGGTACTATATTTATGGTGCAAAAGCTTTAGCTCATAGTGGTACAAATATAGGATCACCTGTTTTCTATATATATAGGTTTAACCCATTCAGAATGGTGTGTTACAATGTTGTCGCTTTGGCATAGTAATGTTAATTGTTTGTTGTCAGAAGTTTTTACATAATCTCATAATCCACAGTTGTGTGTTTGTTTATATATATTATTAATATGAAACAATTGTGAGTAATATGACGAATGAATTAATGAATAAACTAGTGCACTCAGGAAAGTGAAAGTAGAAGAAAATTGGAGATAATTTATATAGCGGTACCTTCTTATGCTACTTTACCTTGGTTTGTCGCTGTCTGTCTGTAATTTGATGAATGACACTTGTTCTTAGTTTCTCAATAATAATACAGAATAATGGAGTACTCACAATGTTAGCCTGATTATCATGCTTTATCAAGGGTATATATTGGTTTATTGCAGTCTTTGAGATTTTACTCTATGTCTTTGTATCACAGTTGCTATACCTAATGTAGATGTTAACCTGCAATCTTCTGGTGGACATATGTTGGAAATCTACCTTAGACAGCTGAACTGTTGGGTCCCAGCAAGGCTAAGTAAAACAATATGCATGGTCATGTTTTACTTTGATATTTAGATTTGACATCATGCTCATATGTCGTCAATATAACAAAGACTCTAAAGAGCCAACCATAAGATCCTGCATTGCATGAGAGCATTGAAAGCATTTGATATATGGTCTTTGTCTAAAATAAGTGAGTTAATTTATTTCTGGCAGACATATCTAAAATTCCAATGGAAATGAGTTTGTTCTGAAGACCCAATGTTGCATGATCCATTTACTCCATAATCAATTACTGCAATACCCCCCCTTGTCTAAATGCTCATATTAATTTCCTTAGAAGCATATCATTATGTTTTATTGTTAATACTACACAATTTGCAGATAACGGTTTCAAATGTATTGCAGAACAAAGTTATGTTGTATACAGGAGTTTATTCTATTAAATATATTATTCTCAAGAAGAGTTTGCAGCTTTTATCATTTAAAAAAAAATGAACTTTTAATATGTTATAGAATGACCTCTTCTTAACAACTTCTGAACAAAAAACTTAATGATTCAAAAACCACAAAAAATGAAGAGCAACTGCAAACTGCCAATATCACTGTCTACATCATAGTAAAAATGAATCTAAAGGTTAACTACCCATTTGATTGCTATGCTATTATTTAGCCTTCATATTTTATGCTAATATATGTCAATATGCTGTTGTGCTAATAAGCCATAGCAGTACACTATTACTTTATAGACGATGAATACATTTATCTATAAATGTAGAACATGGCAGATATCCCTGTAATAGAAAGTTATAATATTCTTGTAAAAAGAAAACGTCAGTTCTGAACTAGTATGGACAATTTATTCATAGCTCCATAGAAACAGAAAATTTCATTTTAAAAAAAAAATGCATTGTAGAAAAATCATTTAAGAAACGACAATCACTTGTATAACACATGCTGTAGAAATGAATGACACCTAAATCACGCACGTAATAACAAACAAAATTTAAAAGCAGCGTGGGAAGAATTTTTACAATAGATAAGTGGTTCACACTTGATCCAGCAGTTACAGAAAATCATATCCTTTGAAAGTATGTTCCACTTGACATCCATGATCTATGGTGATATTTAGGACCCGCATCATAAAAGGGTAAATAGCTATTCTATCTATGAACATTAACTATTTTTTTTTAAAGATGTAATTGTGCAGATTAAGCAGTAGACTCCAGGACAGAGCGTATATAGCAGGTAAGTAGAGACACAGGACATGCAGTTATTTGAAAACACTGTGGAGTAAAGGGTATCATTCAGCCGATAGAATCTAGACAGGCTGGTGAAAACAGCATCATTAATAATAGATGGTATCAATGTCTGCAGACCACAGTGGAGAAAATTCAGGTGTGCCCAAAAGCCAGCAGGTACATGACAAGTATACAGCAACAGTCAGACTTTATAACAATGAATTTACACAATAAACATAAATAAATACATTTTTAACATATAGCATTTCTCATAAAAAAAACCAAAAATATTATGTTCATCCAGATTGAATCTGACAATGCATTATTAGTATTATTATAATTACTATTATTTATATTACAACATTGCATCACAGTATTTTACAGAGAAAGGGCATATAAAGAGATATAACTGTTAAATACAAACATAGTTTAAGCTGCTTAGACTTTATTTGCACTAAAAAGACAAGAATTATAGAGTTCAAGATGTTGTAAAATTTAGACACAATGCAATTTTGTTTTGTGGGGCTAAATATATTATACATTCAAATTATAATTTGTAGACACTATTACATATATAAAACAAGAATTCTGTTAACAATAAAATCTTTTAAGATGCAATAACTGGTTTTGATAGAATCCCTTATCTGACTTTGTTTCAAACCTACTTGAAAGGGAAGAGAAAAGAGGCAACTAAAATGTTCTCCAGAACACACTCAAGATCATAATCTACCCATTGACTGAAATAAAGTATTGATCATCAAATAGAAATAAAAAGACTAGAAAATTAATATTAAAGGCATAGATTTGGAAACAGAGGAAATGACTTACTAGTTCATAGTCAGAAGAATATTGTATCTTAAGGGTTAAGCTTCACTATGTAGCAGTCCCAGCCAATGCGTGCCTAGTGTTCCATCCAGTGCATACTCCTGTAGCTGTGCTCCCAACTGTGCTTGGGGTAGCAAGGGCATGTATATGGCTAGCTAATCAAACCATGTACATTTTATATACATCCCTCTGTGTTCATGTACATTCAGGAAAAAATAAAAAGGTTGATTTGGCACCTATTTTTATTGCAAGCAGCATTTTGCCCTGTGCACACAAATGAAAATAAATTGGTCTTTTGCTAAATCATCTATAGCATGCCTGCTGAAAGGTAGGCAACAACATAATATTGGTAAATATATGTGCAAACACCCAAAAAGGGAAAGTGATTTTTTCAAGTTTAACAAGCTTGAAACTAGCTGCACATGTATGAAAGCCCTAGAGGGAGACCCAACTGTAGAAACCTTGGCATTATCACAGCCTTCAAAAATATTGCTTGTTTGCCCCAGCGCTCACTTCATTGTAACCCGCTGTGACACAGATGCTTTATAGGAGAGTGTTCAGTCACGTATCCTGTATTTACATCCAAGCATGCTCCTAGCACTAACGGCCCTGTGCAAGAAGAAAGGAAACATAATGAAACCTTTCACACATAGGATTTATAGGAGGAGAAGGCCGTTGGAGTCAAAGTCTATGCAAGCATTTTTCCTATATTAACCCAGGTTTTACAGTTCCTAATTGCTTTGTGAAGCACATGTGTCACCATGAAATCCCATAAAAGAAAGGGTTGGGACTGCAAAGCGTGTGTAAATCCTATGAGGTGGCAAAGGTGTCGGATGCATGATTAGAGTAAAATAAGAAACACTTTTGTTTCTTTAATAATGCTTTTAACTAATAAAAGATTTTAATCACTGAACTATTTAAGAATGCAATATATACAAAATAAACCTGCTCGCCCTGAATTTCTGTATAGCCATATTCAATTAAAAATAACACTTTTGGCCACCGGGTATTTTTGGAATTTGTACATTTACCTTTAAGCCTGAGATTTAAATGCAATAAAAATACTTATATCCGGCATGAGTCTTCATTATGCAAATTAGAAACAGCAGGTCCCAACTAGGCCAAACCTGAGTCTGGGCATTTATTCATTCACATTACACAGAGCCTTCAGAAACATGCACAGTTGAAACTGCTCCCAGACCTGACAAACTGTGAATGCTCCTGCAGCCTCTGTGTCAGCAAATGAGAAGAAGATGATCTGAAGGGGCAGCAGATGTGCACCTCTGCATGTATATGATAGATTTGCAAGTAGGAACACGTTTGATTGGAATTAACTGTGGAGAGAGGTAGCAGGGAGGTAGGCCAGTTGAGGGGTGCTGGGGTTTAGATGGGAGGTTTAGGTTTCCTTTAACTGCAATGCAGGAACATGCTCAATATTTACCTTGAGATTTGCAGTGAATCGTGTACAAGTTGCACAATAACATTAGCACCATAGGGATAGGTTAGCAGTACAACCCGCTACTGTAACTCTTGAAGTATGGCCATGGTAATTCTAGGGTTCCATAATGTCAAGATAGGCACTTGCATGACTTCATTTAAAGCAGGCCTGCAAGTACAGCATATGGAAGGAGCATTGATGGGTGCCATGTTATGAATGGCTAACACATGCAATTTTGAGTCCAATTTAGTGATCAGTAGTCCTACAGGGGACACAATTCCGGGGTAACACTTAGCAGGGGGGAGGCAGGGAGGGGAGCCAGTGGAGACTTATCACTGTGGGGGGTTTAGTTCTCCTTAAATGCAACACAAAACCAAGGTAGTCTGTTTGTTCAGTTTGGGTTCCTAGCTGGCACTTCTCTGATGTTTAAAGTATCTTCTGTATCCAGGTTTATGTATTTAAGCCCAAAAATGACTAAATGTTTTCATTACAATGATTTTTTCTTGTCTATGCTACTAGTGAATTTGGTACATTGATGATTGTCTTACAACCACTATATTTCAGGTTCACAGAGTTCACACATGGAAGCCCTTTCTGGCTGTTTTATTAATGAAACTGCAAAAGCAAAATAAGTACCACAGACACAGCTAAGCGTGTAAATGGTGCTTCATCATTTTACTTGGCCACAGAGAATGCAACAACAAGATAGTGTTAAACTACCCTTCATCAGCTTGACTGATGAAAATGCTATCTTGTTGTTTAATACTCTGTGGCCAAATAAATTAGGGGAAGCACCATTTCTATGCTAATCTGCACCACCAACAAAGTTTTATTTTTTAATAAATACTTACATAATGTTATGTATTATTAATATCAGAAAACCAAATAAAAAAGCAGCCACACATGTATCCATATCCATGTCCCTGCTAGCTTTGGGAGGTCATCTTGGCATGGATTAATTGGTCTCTAAAGTTTAGAGATCTGTTGTAGGCTGTACAGTGTAGTAGTGAAACCCAGATGGTCATGCATTTATCAAACTGTTACATTCCAATTTCTCATGAATATGTTTTTACCTTTCCCAGACTGTGCTCAAAATGTTGTGACTAATGGAATTGTATTCTATTGGGGGATCTCACTCTTCTGTTGAACATTCTTCCCTCTATTTTGACATTGTCAAGGGCTTTATACAATATATCTTGATCATGCCCCCTGCTCTTTAGTCATTAGCAATTGCACTAACAGTGAACTTATCAACATTATTCACTGTGTGTGGTAGGCAGATGTGTGTATTGTGTGTATTCTAAGGGCAGAGACACACACTCCTCTGTGTATTCTAAGGGCCCGGCGACAAATCTCCTCTTCTTGGGGGCTACTAATCTCCCAAACTGCCTTCCCGCCAGCCAGAATGTAAATCGCCAGCAGAATGGTACTCGGAGTGATTCGTTTTCTGACGTAGCCCGAAGTTTCCTTGTGAGGCATCTTCGGACGACTTCGGAAAACAAATCGCTCCGAGTGGTGATTTACATTCTAGCTGGAGGGAAGGCAGGGCAAGGCAGTTCGGGGAGATTAGTCGTGCTGAAATAGAGGAGGTTTGTCGCCGGGCGACTAATATCCCCGAATCTGAGCATGTGTCCTTGCTCTAATAAGTGATATGTGTTTTTAGTTTGTTTGTTTATTTACTTGATGGCATCAGTCCTAAAAGCTGGAGTGAAAGAAGAGTAGCCACACACTGCTTTCCAATACAGGTATGGGACCTGTTATCCATATTCCTCGTGACCTGGAGTTCTCTGGGTAACGGATCTTTTCATAATTTGGCTCTTCATACAATGGGGTATATTTATCAAAGAGTGAAGTTAGAGATCGCCACAGTCCTCTAGAGTTAAATTCTGCCACTCTCCATTCATTTCTGATTTTTAAAAGAGTATTTATCAATGGTTGAAAGTGAAAGTTCATCCTTTGTTAAATATGCCTTTCAAATTCCCATAGAAATGAATGGAGGGTGGCGGAATTTCACTCTAGGGGACTGTGGTGATCTCTATGTAGAAAAGCATTTGTTCATTAAGTGTGAAGGGTGGCACCTGATGCCTTTTAGTAGCTGGGTTTCCTTATAGTTACAAATATGTAGCAAAAGTCTCCCAGTAAGACCAAGATCAGAGATATTTGTCTGTACAGTAAAAGCATAATGCCTGGTCTATATGCTTGTATTCTTTTTTCCATTTTATCTGCCTCCCCAAAACTACTACACTGTGACTTCCATCTATTTGTAGACTTTTCCTGATGACTCAGATACAGAGACTACCATACCCAATTCTTTGAAAAGGATTAGGCATTCAGTGCCCAACATCTTCTCATTAAAGGGTTGGGTGAACCTTTTCAGAATAGTCATTCCACAACACTCTAGTTTCCAACACCTATACATATATATATATATATATATATATATATATATATATATATATATATATAGCAAAACTTTCCAGACCAGCACTCCCTTTTGGTGAAAAATCAACAATCTTTTATTGTGACATGGTATCTTATTCCAACGTTTCGATCCCAATAGGGATCTTTTTCAAGGAAGATCCACAGTGCTAACAAACAAAATCTTAAATACCCAAGTGCTACACAACAGACCAATCCATATCCTGGTGTCTCTTAATTCGTTAATTGATTAAAATTTAAATCTGTGATAACATTTAAAATCATTTGTATATGTGCAAACCCTACCGTGCACCCCTATTTATCCATTGCCTTGGAGTGCGGATACTCATCAAAGAAGTATATATATATATATATATATATATATATATATATATATATATATAGACAACTAAAACTTTGTATAAACCCAGACACCACTGCACATTTTATAGGGCATGAATCTTAGCGGGACTTCCATCCCTTTTATTACCTCCCTAGCTATCATTCATATAACAGCAATCAGTTCAGAGCACTCTCAGTTCAATGCAACACTTCCGATCTGTACTTTCTTTCTTGAAAACTATAAGCCCATGTGATATGCAGCATCCTTGGAGTCTAAATGCATTACATTCTTAATTTGTTCAATTTTTTCCTGATTGGTGATCAGTCACAGGATGTAACTTTTAAATTCTCCCAGCATTCATCTCTGACTAAATACTTGGCAAGATAATACTGAATGAATTAACCTTTAACCAATGCATCTTATGTTCAGATAAATGCCTGGAGAGTGGTTTGTCTATTTCTCATTTTAAACTCCTGTAGAACATTCCTCATGATGCGGATAATTGTGGCTAAATTGATATCATGTCTTCTCCCAGACATGTGTTTGAGATTTGAATAGAACGGAGGTGTGCTGGTCTGCAGATGTTCAGATTTACGACACACCTTGATCCTCTCTTCTCTCAAATTATGTCAATAAATGAGCATCAAGGGCTTTTTTATTTGTCATCTTGAGGATACAACACAAGGTAACTGTTTGCTTCTTAATCTCTGCTCCAGATTGAAAGTAACACATGGTTATGTTCACAGACAATGTCTATGCTGAACAGCTGAGTAGGTTTGATAGTCTTGAAATGGCCAATTAAAATGGCATGTGCTTTCCATAGATCTGTATATGGTTGGAATTCAAAAGTTATCGTCAGAACTATGACCTGTGCAGTGTGTAGTGACTTAATTAACATGGTATTTAATACTCCTGAGGTTGTTTGCATAGTAAATGCCTGCTTTTGACTCTATAAATGCATGTGAGCTGCATCTCTTGCTGCATCTGTGAGAACCCAGAGCTGGCACCACCATTGAGGTGGTGATAGCTTCAGGGACCCTGTGTTTTTAGGTGCTCTATGAGCAATTCACTCAAACAGACTGGTGGGCGCATTGACACTTTGCAGCAAACTGTACATGTTAAAAGTGTGATTTTAGACTCAAGTACCTTTATTGAATGCCAAGAAATCACCCAACTAAAGCAGAAGTTGTGCAACTAGAACTGCAGTAGGGCTCATTAAATGATCCCTTATATCATTTCTTACTAATTACAGTTAAAGTTTTCTAAGACTATTCATGTCCTGAAATGTGGTACTAAACACTGGGAAATTCATTTTTCTGATGGTAGAAGAAGATAATTTCTGCTCTGAAAAGCTTCAAACTGCACGGTTTTGCTAACATGAATGTACAAAGTAGTATATTTGTTACCATTGTAATTTATAACACGTATGTAGTAATATAGTAAGGTAGGTTGAAAAAAGACACACGTCCATCAAGTACAACCTTTTAACTCTATTTTAACCTGCCTAACTGCTAGTTGATCCAGAGGAAGGAAAAAACCCCATCTGAAGTCTCTCCAATTTGCCTAAGAGGGGGGAACTCTTTCCTGACTCCAAGATGGCAATCTGGCTATTTGTACTATGAGCTATCTCCCATAACTCTGTATTCCCTCACTTGCTAAAAAGCTATCCAACCCCTTCTTAAAGATATCTAATGTATCAGTCTGTACAACTGATTCAGGGAGAGAATTCCACATCTTCACAGCTCTCACTGTAAAAAAAACCCTTCCGAATATTTAGGTGGAACCTCCTTTCTTCTAATGGGAATGAGTGACCTTGTGTCAGCTGGAAAGACCTACTGGTAAATAAAACATTGTCCAGTCTTTCCTCATAGCTAAGATTTTCCATACTTCATATACAATATAGTATAGAAGAGCATATTCATCAAGCATACATAAATACTGACCAATACAAGATGTAAAGAAGGCCTTGCTCATTAGACCTTATTTGTTGTGTAATGTTTTTGAGAATTAGAAAGATATTGCAAGAATTTTTAACTTTAAGGCATAATTTATCAGAGAATAAATTTCCTTTCTATTTACGTACTTTGTATTTAAAGTTGCTTTCCTGTGCTTTTTGCTGCTGTGTCATTTTCCCCCATCCTGCAGTTTGATGGCCCTTTCGCGTCACTTAGTACAGAGTTGCCAGATTTGGGTTTGCTCTCAAGGAGGAATATCAGTAAACATAATTTTTTGGGTTAGTGCTAATTTGTCATTCCAACTACAGGCTAATGGAAGACTGAACAAATATTGGACCACAAAAGGGGCTAAAAGTGAAAATGCTGTAAAACTTCTTTAGTATCTTATGTCAGTCATCACGTAATAAAAACATCTAAGACTGCTTCAGTGGATGATACTCCACAGACTAACTTCAGATGACATCTTTAACCTGTGGCTCCCTTGATGTTGTTGATCTACAGCTCCAAGCAACCCACTACAGCTGAAGGCTTGACTATAGTTTGAGGTTTTCTGCATGACTGCTTTTAATTCTCTAGGTTACAGGATGTATTTCTGACCTAAAATATTCATCTGTACTCAACATGAGCCCTAAAGTCAAATGCCTCTGGTTTTAATTTTGGCAGGGCGGAGATGGCATTAAACAGGAAAATTGTCTGTTTTCCTATCCATGGACTATGGTAGATATGGGGTCACAATAATTGTAAGAGTGGAGAATTGACCCTGCGCACTTGACTAGTAATCATAAATAAAGCTGATGAGCTTTGGAACATAACTTGGTGCACAAGGTGACCAATTCTGCTTTTCATTCCAGCAATTGAGCTTCAAAAATGCTTTGCGGCCTTAGACCTAATTTGGTAAAATGTACGTTTTATGACTATTTCATCAAAATTCTTACTAATATTCCATGTTTTATACAAGCAAACACACATTATGCACACTTTTATATCTTCATTGAGAGTAGTATTGTTGTGTTTCTCTTGTGCACTTGCAGAGTATTTAGGTAGCGGATACCTCTGTCTGAAAAATGTTGATATAAGTTTCCAGTTCTAGGATGCAATTTATATTCCCAATGAACAGTAATCTACAGTAACATCTTTACTGACAGAGGACAAAAGCCAGGCTTGACCTTGAATCTCCCACTATGTATGATACACAGAATGGTTAAAAGAGTTGGCTGTACTAGTTACTTCATCATCAAACAGATGGCTTTGGGAGTAGCATGTCTGCCTTTATACATGTAGGTGAGGGCTAACACACATAAGGGTTTCTCTCACAGATATTTGTCATAAGAGGAAAAGGAAATCTCTTTTAGAGTTCTAGAATCTTTTTTTTTATTTTAATAGGACTTAAAACCTGTTAAATTACCCGAATCCTAAAATAATTGTAACAATTTTCTCCCTTCCAATCCTGCAAAATACATTATCAGGTGTGAATAAAGGGAGTGTGAAACATGATTGGTTTCAGTAAATCACATCTTTCATTGAGCGCCGTGCAATGTTGCAAAGTTATTGCAAGTCAATGTCGAAACAGCTTTGAGATTTGAAAAAAGCATAGAACTCTTTTGTACTATTCTTATTTTATTTCTACGGGCTTGATTAAGGTTACTAGTACCTATGAAAAAAGAATTTATTCACACACACACATTGGCCGGCATTTAGAATGTTAGAATATTGTTGGAAAGATTGTCTTTATTACAATTTCTTCGAAAATACATAGCCACTTTTTCTACATGTGTATGGTTAATGTTATCAGTGTACACTGTTGGCTGAAAATACATCACATGTGAGCAGCAACAGGCTTTAACCATTAAAACCCACAGCAGTATGCACAGGCTGGTCAGGGTGGTACTGGTGATCGACCAACAAAGAAAACGGTAAATGTGATATTAGCCAAAGTATATCAATCTACTACTTGTCATTCACTGGATTTTAGCAGTCTATATAAGCATGATCAGTGGCATATAACCCAGTAAATATTGGAGTTCAGAAAGTATAAGTGATACCATAGTCATACGCTTTTTTCCCTCTTATATCCTCCACTTTTCTTTTGTAAGATATGCTTGGCTGCAGGGTTGTGATACGAGTGTTAGGGCTAGAAACACTGCATTAAAGCGGGTGAAAGTTGGCTAAACATGACCAAATTTGATTGGACAGTTTGGCTGATTTCCACTATTCTATATGACCAGATGGCCATGTAGGCCAGTTAAGAGCCAGTCCTCTTTACTTCACAGTTTCAATTGGCCTGCACAAATGCAACAACAAAAATGTGTTCATGTATGACTTCTTGTTTATGCATAACTTTAAGGGTGGGTATTTACTAAAACTCGACTTTTTCTGACACTAATAAAAAAAAAAATCAACAAAACTCCCAAAACCAAATCCCCAATAATTATTCTCGAAAAAGTCGTTGCGAAAAAACGTTGCAATAAAACCATGCGTCAATTTGAATTCATGCGACTTTTTTGAATTGTCACAATGGTCAAACAAAAACAAAATCCTGAAGGTAAAAAAATTGCTATCGCTACAGGTTTTAGCTTTAATATTTTAGGATTTGAATTTTATAGCAGCTTTGGAGCATAAGAAATCTCTAAAAATTCAGATCGAGTCTGCCGTTGGACGCTGAAATTGCTTTTTTTTTATCCCTATCATATAATGGACACATGACATATTGATGCAAAGTGCAAGTATAATGTATAGGTGCAAATAGCTTTGTGAATAGAGTTTAAATGCTTTATGAATAGAGTTCAAATGCTTTACTAATTTTACTGATATCTGGAACATGAATATCTGGATAGGTAAAAGTCACCCAAAGCCACCCCAGCCCAGCTTTATCTGCATGTTATGAAGGGGACAGAGAGAAGAGGGAGCTGCTTTTGTTTCTGTGTGTCACACTGGGTTGGAGGTCACACACAACTGAAACCAGTATCCAGACTATGGAAGGATCTAGAAAGACAAGGCATTCTCCAGTGTCCCTTTATATATAGATACTTATCTAAGTTAAGAGTAACAGTAAAAGGCCATACATGCTCAGATGTAATTAAGGAGTTTGGCCTATTTCATCTATCTGGTTATATTTGGTCTGTTGCGAGACCCCTCAGACTGATAATCCTGTGATCCTGGTGGTTCGAAGATTACTGACCCAGTTGGAAAATTTCCATTGGTCAGGGGAAACTAAGTTAAGAAGAGCTGCATCTCTGCTGCTCCTCTTTACTTACTTCTGTTCCAGTCATTATGGGGGTCAGACCAAAATGGTGTTTAAGTGGTCAGCCCAATACAGCTCAAGGATCATGCTCTTGATATTGGGCATGACTTAGACACTGTCAGCATGCATTCAAGATCATTCTCTACTAGTTAAAGGGCAATGACACACTGAGCTATTTACTGTTCAGTGTTTGTTGCATCTACTAAAAGCCAGAAAATACCCTGCCAGGCTGCCAAAAACAATATTGAGAAATGCCTTTGCATTTATATGTGAACAATAACGTGATTTGAGTGTTTTAGCAGACAAATTCTAAGTATGTCTATGGCAGGGAAATTTCTGGTGTTAAGTGGCTGTGACAAAAAGCCAAACGACAAATAGCACTGAGTGTCATTGCCCTAAAAGTTTTTTTGTTTCCCTGCCACAATTGTAATCGTTATTTTAGTGTCAGCTCCCATTATGTGTCCTTATCTCCAAAACATATATCAGTTTGTGAAAGTGTGGGTGCTGGCTACTGAGCTTTCAAGTCATACAGATATTTGGATGGGGGATTGGATCTACAGTACTTCTATGTAGTATTTTGCAATGGATAGCATCAGTGTTTCATCAGGTTTTCTGTAACTGTTGCCTTTATTATGAATCGAAAAGCTACACTTATCTGCACTGCACTGCATTCCAAGCTGTTCACGGCAACCTTAAAAAGTTCACCATTTACATTAATACACTGGAATCCTGTGAACAATACAAGCTTGCGGCAATTTTTCTTTCTGTGATAAGGAACCATTTTATTGGACATATTACAGCAACAGTCTAGAATAAACATAACCTATATTTTTTTAAAGAACAGCTCTAGCCAGAGGCCCTCAGATTTCATGTTCTATTCTTCAATGCTGTGACCGGGCTTTACAACAAACCATTTTATTGTTCCATTTATTAAACAAACATTGTTGTCTGTACAAAGGGAGAGTTTATTTGACCCATTCAGCACGTGTAAAAAGATACCCTGCACTTTCGCGTGTTCTTCTATTGTTCTTTACTGTAAATAATTGTAGTCAGAGGAAGTGGGCCCTAAATACCCTTTAAATTAAGTGTTTTCACACAGAACTCTGTGAATACTACATACAGTATTGTGTGTGCTATCAAAAGTGCATGACTTGGAGGGACACTAGTTGCAGTGGTCATGAAGGAATTCAAGGCAATACTGGTAAAAAAAAGTGTTTTTGTCTTCGGTGCCAAAAATTCAAATTTGACGCATCCTGATGACTTCATGACGCCTGCGACTTGATGAGAGAGGTAAAAAGCCGAGGAAATCTTACAGGGAGCTTTAATTTCCCAGTTTGCCCTTTCTACTACAAAAAAGATAGATTTTTTTTGTTAAGAACAAGACTTGTATCTCAACCTTTTCTCCTTTTAGACTGCAAGCTCTTTTGGTTAGGGCTCTATTTACCTCTTGAATTGGTGATTTTGTACGCCTTATGTTTAGTATATAGTATATTTAGTATATACCCATTTTTTTGTACAATACTGTGGAATATGTTGATGTTTTATAAATACATGATAATAATAATAGGTAAAAAGTATGTTTATCACAAGCTATTCATTGTATTGTCCCTTTAAAAACGGTTTAATAGCCTGATCCCAGAATGTTTCTTGTAGTTCCAAAGGAGATTTAATATAACTGACCATTGTCATAAGGGTATCTGGTATTTACAGTGAGAGAGCTGTCCCATGTGTGCTAACCTTAAATAGCAATTAAAGTGTTTTGCATTTATGGATTGTGTCTGCATTAATATCCTCCATCAAAACAGCTACCAATCACCTGCATGGACACTCAATAACAAGGTAAAAGAAGGGCTTTACTCTAATAATTGGCCAAACCCCAAGTTCATTTGTAGTGAGAGAAATGACAGCACCAACATAGTGATAATGGCTAACACAAAGCAAAATATAAATGTAGTCCACCTGTGCAGATCATAAAAGATGGGAGAAATTACTCATTGTAAAAAACACACCGTATATATGCACACATGTGAAATGTTCAGTTATTGTTCATTTAGTCCTTTTTATAAAAGGATTGATAGAATTATTCTCTTGCCATTTTGTGAACAGATGTTATATATCATTGATAGACATGAATAAGATACTTCAGTGGCCAAATGATCCGCAAAAGTAATAGAATACTTGGCTCTTGGCTTTTACTTATTAACACATTTTTATTAAAGCAGCTCTCTCATAGTACCTTATTTCTATCAGGAATAGCTGTTAAGATATTACTATAGAATAAACTTCTCCACATGTAATTTTAGTCTTTGACATTCTATTGGAAGTACATAGTGAAACATATAATCCCTAGTGCACATTAAAAAATATTACATCACAGAGGAGTTCACATGCCATATAAATGTACAGGGCTGAAGGGGCATTTTGGCACTGGGTGCCGCCCTGAGACGGCAATGCCACCTCCCTTACCCCTCCCTTCATTTTCTGGCATTGGAGGGGGTCAAAGGGTTACCATGAGCAGCTTTTTGTCTCCTCTTGCCTCTTGCTAGCAGCACCCCTGCAGGGTGGCAGACTATATTACTCCTTATTAATCTCTTATTTTCTCTTAAATTTCTTTTTTTTGCCATATTTAATTTAAGCAAAAGGAAGATTTACACAGAGCCCATCAGGATAAGAAAGTCCTTCATTAGTTATTTTCAAATGCAATACAATTTTAAATTTTCACTCACCATCCTGAAGCAGCTTAACAAGTTCTGCACAGTTACCTAGCAATGACATTCCAGCAACAAAACATCTAGCATGTATTTCAGCCAAAGCTGAGTAAAATGAGACCGATATCTGCTTTTCTGGACATTTGATTGCAGCCATGAGTCAAGGAAGCCCTACTAAGAAGAAAGTAACCTGCCAGTTTGGTAGGGGAAAAATGCCAGAACAAAATGGCGTTGTTAAATTTTTATCTAGCAATACAAGTCATTCAAAATCATAGAAACTACAATTTAATCTCTTTTTAATGTGTCATAACTTCTGCAGAAGCAGTATTAGAATTTGATATTTTGATATGCCCCATGTCAACAGGCAAACTGCTCTGATAACTTTATTCCACTGACACAACAATTCTCCATGTGCGTTTATTTCCACATTGCTGTAAGCACAACATGTGCAAAATCTTGGATTCATTTGATCAATCCCAGCAGACAAGAGAGCACGTGCTTTTAATTAAGGAGTAGATGCTGCTATAACTCAAGCCTATCTAACTAAATATATACGAGGAACCTACTGTTCAAGTTACATCCTGCAGTCCAGCAATCAAAGGTCTTCTGGTTTAGAAGGTGGTTGCGCCTGAAGGACAGTTGACTTTTTTCAACCTAAATGAACTCACTGCACCCTCAAATTCAAGAAAAGTGTCGGGGCACTTATTTCTACAACAGCTGATTCCTTTCATACACTGATTGCTGGCCTCTCAGAAAGCCTGTTTACAAGACAGCATAGCACTTGGGTCTGATTGAGGAATGCCAGATGGTGTGCCCGGTTTATTGGAAGTTTACTTTTCAGGCCTGAACAAGGATCTTAGAAATGTGTTGCAGATGGATTATCTCGATTTCCGTTTTCAATAATAGACAATATGGTCCAGGCAAACGTTAAAGGAGATATTGTGACATTTTTAGTGTTCAGTTTGACATCTGCTCTAGAACTATTATGTATTGTACCAAGAATGCATGCCCTGCCATAAACAATTAATAAGACAATCTCACGGTCTGATGAAGGTTACCACAACCTGGTTCTCCATTTTCAAGTCATTTGGATTTGTCAACTTTTCCACATGTGTAAAACATATTATTATTATCACAAGATTGTTATATTTAAACAGTGATCGATGCCTCAAGTTTTCATGATCATTACAGCACAAAGCTCCATTATGCAGCCTTATCAAAAGAAGAAGACAAGTACACAAATAAGGCAGGGGAGGTAGCTGGTGGAGGGTTGTGGATGCCAAGGTGGGCCCTGAAGTTGGGGGGGTTGGGGGCCCAGAAGGGTGTGTTCGGGCCCCTGATGTCACAGCCCTGGTGAGTCCAGACCCTCCCAGTCTGACACTGAACCCAGGAAAGCCCACTGAGGGTAAGCAAACCCCTCCCTTCCGCCGACTACAGTCTGCTTTTCTCTTGGATAAGGGGCTGCTCATTATACAGAGACTTTGCAGTGGGCTGCTGATTTGTTTGAAGGACAAGAACAGATTTCGCCCTGTTTTGTTCAAGAAATAACAAAAAATAGAAATAATTCCTCATTAAAACAATAGGTAAAAACTATGATCAGCATAAGTCCTCTTCATTGCACTAATATGCAACAAGGGCCAATAATAGTGTCATAATCCATTGACAGAAAGCTGGGATATGTCAGCTGTAGTCCAATATGTATGGAAATGAGCATCTCAAATGGTTGAAAGTGGAGAAAATTATTAGCACAGGACAGAGACACCATATCATTATAGCAGCATAAATAGCACCCAGCACTTAGCACAAATAAGTATGGAATGCTTTATAATAATGACCCATGCAGACTCTGTATCAGTTAGTGTGTAGCGTGCGCTGACATTTTGGCTAGTTTTGCACATAAGGTATGTGTGTTTGTTTTCACTCTATGGATGATCTACTTGTACCACAGGGGAGAAGGACAGCAATTGTTATGGAGAATGAATGTTTTCTGCTGCCCTACTTGTACCACTAAGGCCCTCCCAAACACATCAGGAACAGATTCATTCTCCCTTTTCCACTATAAATTAACAATATTTCCATACTTCCCATCATTTACTTATGCACCATTAACAGTTCTCCCTACACGCACATATATTCATTAATAAAGGAGGTCATCTTACATGCTGTTTGCAGAGCTTTATAGTATCCACTATCCTTAATGCAAACAAGGTCATGAAATGTGTTCCTGTTCTGGTAAGTGGCTAATTAAATTGTACTGCATAGTAAACATAGGCCAATAGTTTGGGTTGCCAGATAATCAGAATGAGCTGAAAGAAACAAGGGTATAATAGGCAGGATTCAGGATTTCTGTTTACAAGCCTTTTGGGGGTTCCCTTAATAGGTCCATGAAGATTACCACAGGATCACTTACAAGAGCTTTTTCTTCAATTTGCATCTAAATTCCACTGGCGTTTCTTCTCTGGTTCATAAAACTTAATGATTTTAACACCCGGTTCTGCTGGAAAAAGGTTTTGAAATCTCTTAAAAACAAAGTGTTTTCCGAAAGGTCCCTGACAAATATCTTAATATATGGAGTTACCCCTATAATACTAGATAATTATAACTATTAAACATGTGGAAAACTTGCTTTAACTGCTGCTGCAAATATTGTGATTATGACAGGGCATTTTGCATGATAAACCTGCAAGAACAAACCCTTATAATAAACTGGATAGTTGTAAGTGCTTATTCACTAGTAATAGGTAGCACAGCATGAGGATTTGTAAATGGAATAATGTTCCTGCCATAAATTATAAGAGTATGGGAAGTCATAGGGAGTTCTGTGACCTAAAGAGGCATACAGACTTTCTTTTACTTTACAAATGATTAAGCCCTGAGGGGTGGTGTAGAATCCTTCAGTATTTGCAGGGGTTTGGTATTTTCTCTCACTCTTCATGAGTGGTAATTTTATCTACAAGTGACTTTTGATACAGGTATGTTAGACAAAATTCCAATCCCTGACACACAATGCCTCTCTATAGGGCTCATTTATTTCAACCAGACGAAAGTGCAAGAGCACAAAAAGGTGCAAAATGTCACCCCTTAGGGTGCACAGAGCTCTTGCTGGAGAACACATGACTTGCAGACTCCTGGCAGAGCCTGACCATTGTATTAGCACAAGACACCAAGGGGCACATTTACTAAGCTCGAGTGAAGGATTCGAAGTAAAAAAACTTCGAATTTAGAAGTATTTTTTTGGGTACTTCGACCATCGAAAAGGCTGCTACGACCTTCGACTACGACTTCGACTTCGATTCGAACGATTCGAACTAAAAATCGTTCAACTATTCGACCATTCGATAGTCGAAGTACTGTCTCTTTAAAAAATACTTCGACTACATACTTCGGCAGTTTAAACATACCGAGGTATAATGTTAGCCTATGGGGATCTTCCCCATCAGTTTTCTAAGGTTCTTTTGATCGAAAGAAAAATCCTTCGATCGATCGATTAAAATCCTTCGAATCGTTCGATCATAGGATTTGTGCTAAATCCTTCGAATTCGTAGGATTTTACTTTGAGGGTCGAATTCGAGGGTTTATTAACCCTCGATATTCGATCCTTAGTAAATGTGCCCCGAAATGTGCCTTTTTTCCAGGAGTCTGCAAAGCTGTGCCAACAACCTACAGCTCCTCATTCTAAAAAAAAAATAGGGCTTGTGACTAGAACATGTAGAAACAACAGTGTAGGGACCACTTAAGCTCCTTGAAATGGAGTGTAATAATATAAATTATTATGTTGTGTGTAATATGTTATGTATCTTTGTTTTTACTTGTAAATTGTCCTTTTGTTCATTTTACATTAGGAAAACCTAAAGTTTTTACTTTTTTGACCAAATGATATATTATTATTATTATTATTATTATTATATATCTATTATTATGAGTAATATATGAACTACTGTGTTAAAAAACACCTTTCTGCTTATAAGGCATTGTGCAATGAATCACACAAAAACAGGTATTATCCAGAATGCTCAGGACCTGGGGTAGTCCAGATAATGGATCTTTCCATTATTTGGATCTTCATGCTTAAGTCTACAAGAAAATCATGTAAACACTAAATAGGCTGGTTTTGCTTCCAATAATAATTAATTATATCTTACTTTGGATCAAGTACAAGGTACTGTTTTATTATACCAGAGAAAAAAGTCATGTATAAAAATTTGGATTATTCAAATAATATAGAGTTTATGGGAGACAGACTTTCTGTAATTCACAGCTTACTGGATGAGGGGTTTAGAGATAACAGATCCCCTGCCTGTTGTATTTTCTTACACACAAAGAATTTTCAGCGGTACAGCTGCCTGATCTTCCATGTTTAACTCATGTAGTTGTGTTTCTTTCTTTCTTTTTTTTTAACAATTCTTTTATTGAAACTTTTTAAATGCACACATTGTATATAAATGAGTTACATTTTGCTTTGTTGAACAATGAAGGTGATATTGCAGTGTCATTTATCCCAGAGCATTGTACATTCAACTGCTGTTTAAAGTTCCTCAGCACGCCATTGTGACATTTAGATCATACTGTAGGTAAGTGGAGTAGGGTTATGTTATGTTACATTACAGTATGTTAAGTTGTGAGGGGAGGGGCAGGCAGAGGAAAACTAACAATGAGTTTATCCCAAATTTTGTAGGTTTAGGAGTCCTGAGAGGCTTTAAGATCTGTCCACAGTGCCCATATTTTGTAAATTTTTTCAAGACATCCTCACCTCATATAATTAAGTTTATATAAAGGAACAACCTTGTCAATCATAGCCTCCCAAGTTGTAAGCTTTGGACCCCTAGCCTATTTCCATTGTAAAGCAATTGTTTTTTGGCGTACATACATAGTATAAAGATCAAAGTTCTTTGTCTGGGTGACAGGTCTTCGACCTGGTTAAGTAATATCACCATGGGATCCAATGGGAGTACCAGTCTTGTTCTATCCTGTATACTTTTCACTACCATTCCCAAAAGCATTGTGCCTGTGGTCAAGTCCATACTAAATGCAAAAATTCCTCTGGGGGGTGTTAGCATCTAGGACACTCCTGACTTATTTAATGATTAATTTTGTGTGACTTATGGGGTGTAAGGTATGTGCAGTGGAGGTATTTTAGTTGGGTTGATCCCCTTGAAGGTAGCCTCTTAAGAGATATTCCCATAAAACAATGAAAGAGGTGTCCTAAATTCTTCCATGCGTACTAAAGTCTCTATAACTCTCAGGGCTTGGTGGCTGAATTTGGTGCCCACTGCATGAGGTAACTGTAGGCATCTAAAAAACAGTGTGTTGCGAAGGAAAAATTACTGTTTCAACTCCTAAAAGGCTAACAGTGTGCACTCCAGCATTATTTCGGATATTTAATTCTATAGCGTGTCCATAACTGAGGGTCAGGTATTGTTCTCAGCTGTTTGAGGTTTGTGTTGCACCACAAATATATAGGAATATAGAGGAATATATAGTGAGTAATGTGGCTGGGGTTTTAGGAAGTTTTTTTTTGGCATCTTCCATGCCCCAACTATAGCTCTCATTACAAGGGGTAATATTTGAGTATAAGTTGTGCCCCTTAATAAGAGAGTTTTGAATTCGTCTAAAGACCCCAGAATTTTTGCCTAAAGCAAAGTGGCTACATTGATAGAAATGGTAAGGGCCATCTCCAGGCCACTACAAGTTGCGACTCTAGGTAGTACATGTAGACGTTTTGTGCAGCAAGCCTTCCTCTTGGCAAGGAGGGCAGTGTAGAGTTTGTAAGGATATTACAGGTGGTTCCCCATTCCAGAACAGTGATAGCATAAGCCCTTTACATTTAAGAAAAATTGAGTGGGAGGTTATTATAGGGAATTTATAGAACATTTTATATTAGAGTAGGGAGAACTACCATTTTGAATAGATTTATCATTCCTATTAGTTTAAGCGGAAGACACCTCCAATTTTCTGTTCTATTTTCTAGGTATCTTAATATAAGATTGACATTGAGCTTGGTGAACTTCAGTAGGTCTACATGAATCCAAAACCCTAGATATTTAAATTTGCTTACCCAAGTTAGTTTGTTTGTCTGGTTGGGTAAGTTAGGGAGGGTGGATCAATTGCGAAGATTACTGTTTTCAACCAGTTTATTTAAAGGCTGAGAAAAGCTGTGTGGTTGATAGTTAGTGCAGCTGACAGGGATTGGTTTGGGTATCGTCCGCATACATATAAATTAGTCATGTTACCCAGCCATAGTACTTCTAACCCATGTCACAATTTGATAAACCATGTCAGTCGTTCAATTGCAAGAACAAATAGCAGGGCTGCAATAGGCACCCTTGTCTGGTACCCCTGCTGATTGGAAAAAGCCTGGACATTTTAGAGTTGGTGAGGACCTTGGTATCACGAACTGCACCCTGGTCTCGGCTCACTTTTCTGCCTATATCAGTGCCTTTGACTTTGGGAGTAGACCTCAACTACTCAGATGCCACCAGGACTTAGTGTGAGAGGAACAAGGTGAGAGTTCTGAGCAAGTAAAGGGGCCAATTTGTAGTGGGTTGGAAAGAGGAGGAAACACTAGCAAACCAGGTACTAAAGTTCAAGAGAAGTTTAGTAAAGGAAGATGATGTACAGAAGCGTGGTCTAGGAACAGGCAGGATCAATCCAGGCAGAGTTCACTCGCAGTCAGTTACAGGGAGACTTCAAGTAGGGTCAGATATCAGGCAAATGTCAGTCCAGGCAGAATTCAAGCAAGGTCGGATAACAGGCAAACTGTAATGGAAGACAATCCAGAAACACACCCAGGAACTATGGAACATAGACCTACAACGGGCACTGAATCACTGCAGAAACAGGTTTAAATACATGCATAATGAGTAATCACACTGTGTGCGCACAAACATATAGAAGAAATAAATGTTCATGTTCGCATCTGGTGTGCACAAATACAATCCCGTGGTGGCAGCAATGGGTTTCCCACCACTGCCCCACTGAACCACAGGTAATTTTACATTACCCCCACCCAAGGAGGGGCCGCCAGGCTTGTTTAGAAACCTATTGTGAAACTGCTTCTTGAGGCAACTAGCCCTGACATCAGAAGCAGAAAACCAGGGTCTCTCCTCCGGACCATGACCCTTCCAGTGCACTAAATAGTGTATCTTACCCTGGAAGAGTCTCTGAACTCATGTTGACCCTCAAACAATACTGGAGGAGGAGGAGGAGTATGCTGTCGAACCTGTGTAGCTGGTTTCAAAATAGAGACATGGAAAGAGTTAGAAACTTAAAGGTTCTCAGGAAGTTTAAGACCAACTGTGGGAGGATTAATAACCTCCACAATTTGATGTAGACCAATGAACCTAGGCCCTTACTTGAGTGATGGAACCTTGAGTTTAATATTCCTAGCAGATAACCACACCATGTCCCACACCTGATATTCAGGTGCCTCCCTTTGTTGCCTGTCAGCAGCTCTCTTTTGAGCAGACCTAGCCAAATAAAGGGACCCTTGCACTTTGACTATTTATTTTGACTATAGGGGGCCTATTTCTGTAAAACTCTATTACAAAAATTTGCCTAGTAAAAGTTGTCACGATCCTATAGAAGACAATGGGAGCAACGCCAATCCTGTTGGACTCTTTTTAATTAATTCGGGCTTTTAGAGGTTTTCTCATTTTTGTCCAAAAGATCAAATTTTTAGGGGTATTCATTCAAAATGAATTCATAGATTGTTCAGTATTTGTTTCATTCATGCTTTTTAAATTCAGATCTTTTAATACATTTCCTGACATTTGTGGTTTTAGAGAAAGTAAGTTTAGTGGTTGTGGTTTCAAAAACCTCAAAAACCACAAAAATGAGACTGTTGACAAATAGGCCTCCAAATGTCTAAAGGGGTCCTGAGAATGACAATAGGGGAGTTATTTATCAAAGGTTGAGTTGTGTTTTTCCTGAAAAATTCGAGTTTTCAAGGGTAGTTTCAGTAAACTAGGGTAGTTTAGGGTAGGGTAGTTTTGAGATTTATTATGCCCCAAAGCTGCAAATTACTCAAACCCAAAAATATTCCAGCTGAAATCTGTCAAGGTCATGTAGAAGTCAATGGCAGAGGTTCCTTGAACCATTTGAAGATGATTTTGAGGTTTTTTTTCTGTGGTTTACACTTGAAAACTCGATAAATTTGAGCTATTCTAGGTTTTTTTCACCCATAACTCGATCAATTAGATATTAGAATATTCAAATTTTTCTCCTGGATTGCATTCACTCATATTTTTTACACTCGAGTTTTACCATAAATAAGCAAACATTTGAGTTGTAAGTTTATTCAATGTAGAAAAAAACCTCAATAAATAGATGTCTCTCAAGATACAGTAACTGGAAAAGTTAATATAAATGAAAAAGCATCTCAGATATCCAGCCATTTGGCAATGTCCATTTGGTGTAGCAAAATTAGAATTGCACTAATCTATAGCATTTTCATTATTCCAGACTTTCCTCGCCTTATGCTTATGTTTCTGAATGCAATGCCAAAATCATACCTAAACAACTTCCACTCAATGTCAAATTCACATATTTTATATTGAATTTTTTTTTTTATCCATATTAGATAACTGCCTAAAATTACCCCAGATTTAAACAGTAACACAATTCAGTCAAACAATATTTCCAAGATTTGTTTCATGGTAACTGATCACAAATATATGTGGGCCAATGGCATCTTCATTTGTAATACCCAAGACAACCAATTAGCCACTTTTAATGCTTCTATTGAATATTGTATAAATTCAGCTTCAAGTTTATTATCCTCAGAATATTATGGTACAATATGTGTCAACTAAATGTTTAATATTTCCAGAACATAAAAACATATTTCTGTATTATCTTTGCATTATATCAGGTGTGGCAATATGTTCCGCTCCAATAACGTGTGGACATTCAGATGCAACTGCCTTTAAGCCGTTTTTAATGCCAGGGCTCCCTTACTGTGTTTGTTCCCTGTGGTTTGCTCCTTGGTATAGAGTATAGAGGAGCATGTGTCAGTGCAAATACCTTTCTGAATACCAATCGGATGGATGCAATTTTTGTCCATTTATGAACTTTACACTTTTTTTTATGGGAGGGTAAGGGGGAGGTTAATTGGGAAAGAGTTAGCAATGGCAGGTACAGATATCATTATATTTAGGGAGTTGTTTACTAAAACTCGTTTCTTCAAGTGAAAACCAGCATCAAACACCCAAAATATCTGAAAATCGTAAAGGCAAAAAACATCTTCAGATGGTTAACGGAACCTCTGCCATTGACTTTTACACAAATTCAACAGGTTTTAGATGGAGTATTTTCGGATTCTGATTTTTGCTGCTTTGGGGGCATAATAAATCTCTAAAAATTCTAGCTTTTTTTTCTCAAAAAATTCTACTTTTTTTCTGAAAAAAATCTAAAATAAAACTCGACCTTTAATAAATAGACCCTTTAATGTACACTGGATTAGAGCATCATATTCGTGCAGTGACCTTACTCAGAATCAATTCACAGATTTCTACATTTTGGGGGTTATCAATGGTCGAGTTGTGTTTTTCGAGATTTTTTTTTTTTTAAAAAAACAAAAACTCTGATCTGAAAAGACCTGATGAGGTCACGTAGAAGTCAATGGCAGAGCTCCCTTAAACCATTTGGAGATGTTTTTAGACTTCATGATTTTCAGTTTTTTTCGGTGGCTTGCATGCGAAAACTCGGTCAATTTGAGCTATTCATAAGTTTTATATAAGTTTTTTCCCGTGCTGCTCTCTACTTTTCTCTCCCACTTTGCTTTTTTATTTTCTTCCATTTTTCCTTATTTTGCACTTTTTTCCTCCCCTTAATTCTTCTACTCCAGCATTCTCACTCCTATGCCCTATCTCCTATTTTGCAATTTTTTTCCCTTTTACTTTACTTTCCCTTTTTACTTTGTACTCCTCCCTCTTTTCTTCGTTTTTTCAGCTTCCATTTTCTCAATAAATTCCCCATACAGCAGCCACTTTGTTCACCTCAGAAAACCAGAGGTGTATTATCAATTCCCTCTCTAAGGGTCATGTTGCTGTTTGCGCTCTGCTTCTTGTTGGCTGTTGTTACAGGAGGTTGTGGCAGTTTGGCTGCCTAAAATTCTTTATCCCTTCAGACACTAGTACTTCCTACTTTCTTGTGCCAGTGAGCAGCAGAAACATTGGTAGTAAGGATTGAATGTCCTGCCACTGAAACAATACTCGTGCATAGTTACTTATTGCTACAGGATATAAATGACTTGCAGGAATACAAGTTAATGAATGAATGAAGGATTTTAGGCAGCCAATGAAAGTCACAAATATTGTGAATAGTCACAGTAGTCAATTTTTTTTTCAACCATGTGTTTATTTATTTATAACACACATGAAATTTGTTTTCATTTTGCAGTAACGTATATAGTAAGAACAAGCAGTATGGTTTTTCCAACAGTTTTCAACAATGGTTTTTCATCAATATACATATAATTACATTACAAACAATACAGCTCAAAATATAGTATATGACCCTATGTAGGACTCGATGGGTATGTAGCCAACAGTCTGTTTATCTGATGACTCCTGGGGGGTGCGAAAACAAGTCTTTCCTGTTCACGTTGCCAGTTGTCGAGGTATTGGGATGCCTCCACTTCAAGCGGGTGTTCTCTAAGTGTTTCTTCGTTGTACCATGTTGTTTGTCTGAATGTATAAACCGTAAGATATCTAGTATGGTGTGGGAGTGTTGTTTTATATGTTATCCAGGAGTTAAAGAATTTTGTTGTATTGTGCTCTTTTCTGGTTATTGCTTCCAACCAATCCATATGAAATAGGTGATGTAATTTTTGTTTGACTATCAATATAGACGGGATTCCAGAGTCAACCATTGTTGCAATATCGTTTTTCTAGCTGCTGCAGCTAGTCTACCAATCATGGTTTTCTCTGGTTTTGATAATTGGGTATCATTTGTGGTGTTACTGAATAATGCCCATCAATTTGTGTTTGAATAGGTTTCCCAGTCATCTGTTTCGCCATATGCGGCTACTTCTTGCCAAAAAGTTTGTAATTTTGAACATGACCAAAGGTTGTGTATTAAATTGGCTCTTGGTAAGCAGCATCTTAGACAGTTATCAGAGGAGAGATTTCCTATTTTATGTCGTCTGATTGGAGTAAGATAGGAGTTATGCAATATTTGGAGAGCCATCTCTTGATATCTGCTCGCTGGGAGTAATTTCATTATTTTCATGTGTTGTTTTAAAAATCTGATTTTGTTACTTCTGGTATATCTTTGATCCATTTAAAGGTGGAGTTTCCTTCATCTTCTAAATTTATTACTGTTTGTATAGTCTGATATAGTTGTGACGTTGTTTAGTTTGGTATCACAGTAGCCAATTTTAATGGTTCACCTATAAATAACCCTATAGTATGATGCCATTCATATTCTAAAACTATTTGCAATATTATTATTTTTTTGTGGTTTTGATTTATTTAGCAGCTATCTGGTTGCTAAACGTTGCAAAACTTTCTTCCAGGGGTGCACAAAATTAGATATGTTTACCTTTACATACCTTTCATTTCAAACTGAAAAAGATAGCAAATCTGCCATTCCATAAGAATAAAACCTCCTTTATTTTCACATACGGCAACCTCAGCAATGTTTCAGCCTGCCAGCTCCCTTTTCAAGCTGACAAAGTATCAATTAAATATAACATCTTTTTTTGATTCTCATCACTACCCAGAGTCTTCCGACTCTGATCTGGTCTTACTTCTGGTAATGGGTGACCACATATCTGGCGGTTTACTTTCTGCTTCATGTTTGTCATACGTGTACTCTTTTGGGCTACTCCTACTTTTGGGCTACTCCTATCAGCTTACTCTATTAGTTTTTTGTATCTTTCTTTCTTTCTTTCTTTCTTTTTTACATTCTTGAAACTTTGATTTTTTTCTTCTCTTTCCCCATTTATATCTTGGTCACCTTATTTTTTTGGGTCTCCTGTTACCTCGATGTCAGGTACAACATTAATCTACAGTCTGCCCAACTGGACTGAACCTTTTATACCAATACCTTCTGGCACCTGAACCAACAATGTGGGATTAATTCTTCCCTGGTACTCTAACCCTAGTGGGTACAAGATTTCTGACACTTAATCCGTGTACTCCATGTCACATGACCCATGTACACCCAATGAGCAAATACGCCTTCCTTGCTATCTATTGTGATGTGGTCGACCAGACCCTGTATACAGTGTCTTTCCAGTTACCTAGATGACGATATGATATGCTTAACTATATGCCCCATATTTGGGCCTCTGTGCTTTATATGTTCTGGTAATGCTTCCTTTATACTAACTAATCAGTCGTCTCAACTAGATTGCCACTATGCGAGTTTGTACTAAGGACTGCATATTAAAATTCTTTGCATCCGCCTTCAATAGTGATCATTTAAGGAACAGACCCATGGTTTTCTTTTTTGTTTTCTGCTGTTTTTCATTTGTTTAGCTCTTAAGGTGGCAATACACGAGCAGATTAAAGCTGCCGATATCGGTCCTTTAGACCGATTCGGCAGCTTATCTGACCATGTGTGGGGGCTTCTGACGGGTCCTGCTGATCGATATCAGGCCAAAAATTGGCTAGATATTGATCGGTCAAGTTTGATGTTTTTGTTGTACGATCCAGGACCGCATTGGCTAGTTGATGTGGTCCTGCGACCCGTCGGAGCCCATTCGTAGTATTGTATTTCGATCGTTCGGCCCCAGGGCAGAACGTTCGGATTCGTCTGATAATGCATAGCCGTTAGTGGGCATATCGGGTTAAGATCCACTCATTTGGCGACCTTGCTTATAGTGTATGGCCACCTTTACACTTTACCTTATCTCAATGTTTTTAGGTTTCCTCTTCTTCTGTGATTTGTCTTGACAGATGGACCTGTCACTATCTATGCACTAGTTGTGCTGCACCTGTTTTACATCTTTAAGTAGTTACGGTGATATATCTAAGTAGTCTCTGAAAATCACGCTGCTACCTACCTATGGTTCCGATATTATCGGCAGTCTCATATATTATTTTTTGCTCTTGTTAACAATGACTGGTTCAAGAGCCCAACCCAGTCCATAACTTTCCCCTCCAGGTCACTGCTTTTGTTTGGATGCTGAAGCATCTTCATACAATGACCATAACTATCTCCTTTTGCTATTGACCAAGTATATTCCGTTTATTATGACTAGTGATAGCCAATTTGCCCCGTTACACCCGAAAATTAGCGAATTTACGAAATTCGTGAAACGGTAAAAAATGTATTAGCCCATCACTAATTATGACGCATCACATTGGTACAATGCAAATTGGTTCTGTGATGTATGTAGTATTAGACAACTCTTATTATGTTGTTATGCGACTTTCACACTGTAGGTGGTGATTGTACTAGTTCTTTTTATGTTTCCATATGGTCTCCTGCTCTGCTACGAGGCTCGCCAGGATGTCCTTTAATGGGAACATTGTATCTAAATGTGATTAATCCTGTATGATACATTAAGATTATATGATTGCTACTTTGTACTCCACCAGTATCTCTATTGGCTTTGCATATGTTTTTTATGTCTTGACTTGTGTTCGCTATTCTACATATGTCACATGTTTGGTGTTTTTTCTTTTCTCTGTACACAGTCCTCACACAATGATGTAGATTTTATGTCATTACCCACTACTTTCCCACCAGATTGGGTTTATTAGACACCATTTTTGCTTGTGTATTCACTTTGAAAAAGGCTAGCCGAAACATTAGTCTCCTTAATAAAAGCATCTTGACATTTTTATCAGACCTGTGAGTGTGGTGCAAACTCTTTCTCTTTCTTATCAATAATCTTTCCAGCTCAATAAGCATCTTGTAGACACAAATAATAGATTTTCACACCCTAGGCATGTGTGGTCAAATTAATAAAGCCAGGTCTCACTCCTATTGCTCTTGGTCTTTATCATTCCAAATTGTCCCCTGAGAATCTCTCCTCCTTCCAGCCACTTTAGAAGGCAAAACCCATAAAATAAAACAGTTCCTTTGTTCCATGTGGTAGGGTGTTTTGTAAAGTGATGTTTCCTTGCATTAGGGATTCTTTTAATGTCCTGGAATGCAGCCCGTACTCCATAACTCAACCTGTTTTGAATAGTTTCCTGATACCAATAACATGCATGGACTCTTTGTGCAGTCGAAGATATTATTTTAATCAGTTGCAGCTGAAACTGACATGATTCACACAGAACTGGCTTGTGTTACTAAATTACAATGTAAACATTCAGAAATTAATCAATAAACAAGAACTTTCTTGTACAAGGTCGAAAATGGGAATTTGACATCTTGTTTATTTTCATCTGTATTCTTAGTTCAGTTCTACAGAAATCTTTGATTCACTCCTATTAAAGAAAAGCAAAAGCTTCCATACAGGGACCAGCATGGTCTTGCTAAGCTGACTATTTGGTTAAAATGATCCTCCCATAAACTACCAATGCAACAAACCAGTATAGGGTTACATTGTCTCAACCAAAATCTAGAACAGTGCTGACCAACTTCTGTGGTACCAAGGGTGGGAATTTTTCTGGCCTACATGGTGGCCAGTGTTAACAACTCCCACTCTCACTTTAAACCACAACCATGTTACCACAAGACCATGTCCACATTAATTGTGGTTGGTGCTCATTGCAGGGATATCACTTATCACTCATATGGGGAAAAAGTTGTCATAAGACTAAGACATACCTTTACATCCATATGCCTCATCCTCCCTGTGGATAACACAGCACCCCCAGCACACAATTTAATACCTTAGGGGCTCCTAACAAAATTTTTCAAATGCTAACAAACCCCCAGAACAAACACCTACCAGGCTTATGTTCCACAGGCAGAGCAGGGCACATACAGGCATACAGGAGTATGGCACACCCAAGCAGAATAGGGCAGGCAGAGTATGGCACATTCAAGAAGCATATGGCAAGCAGAGTATGACACACACAGTGATCTTAGGGCAAGCAGAGTATGGCACACACAGTGAGTTTAGGGCAGGCAGAGTATGGCACACACAGGGAGCATAGGATAGGCAGAGTATGGCACACACAGTGAGTTTAGGGCAGGCAGAGTATGACACACACAGGGAGCATAGGACAGGCAGAGTATGGCACATACAGGGAGCAAAGGGCAGGCAGAGCATGACACACACAGGGAGCATAGGGCAGGCAGAGTATGGCACATACAGGGAGCATAGGGAAGGCAGAACAGAGCAAAAGACAGGGAAACCTATCAGGACCACTCTAAGATGTAATACATACAGTGACATAGTGCTGGTGCCCCATCAGCTTTTTGTATGTGTGAATAGGTGGGCAGTTTTAGCCTGGGTCTCAGTTGTGAACAGTACAGGTCTTTAGGGTGTGAACAATAGAGGTATTACAGGTGTGATTGATGCAGAGGGGATTACATGTATTTACATGAGCCAGTTAGCCTTTTAAATCTTACATATCATAAGCAAACACTGCAGGCAGACTTTCATATGGGGGCCACATAAGGAGGATCTCCAGAAATAATGTAATCACCACTTCACTGATATTTAAAATAGACAAAACACAATTACATGATGTCTTCTTAATAAAAGGGGTTACTTCAAATATCAGAATTTGCCTTTCTATTAAACCTGCCCTAAGTCTTACTTTGAATATTTTTTTGTTTTAGACCTGTGCAAAACATACTCATTAAAAGGGTAAATTATGGTGGAACATTATGTGCTTGGAGTTGTACTTGGAGCATCATACTAAAAATGTTTAGAACATTAGAAAGCAATTTGCATGAAATATTTATTAAATTGATTACATTAGTTGAAAATATGTACAAAGAGGATTTGAAAGGAGTGGCTGGATTTATCATGTCATAAGACATTCTGTACAAGATTAAAAGTGTGGGTAAATGTGGTAGAGTAAAGGAATTCAATGTGACAAAATTAATGAGATTACAGGAGTGGAAACATTTAAGATTAAGAGGTTTGAGAAATTATTTGCAGACATTGTCATGATTTAACAAACAATTCAACATGTTTTTCCAGATCTCCAGCATATCATGCACATTATGGATGTAGTAGAGGTAATGAGAAATGGACATCCATCTGCAAGCCTCTTAATTGCTCACTGTTCCTTACATGCAATAGTGTGCATCTATGGGTGAAGCAAAGAAATTGCACTGTGTTTGCTCACGGCAGGAGGTATGTATAGGTGTCCAAATGTGCTGCATCTTGTGGCAAGTGCAACAGGCAAATTGGAAAAGGACACCCCATAGCAGAGCACAATTAGGTGAAAGTGCAGGGAATTTAAATCAGTGCTATTTTGCATCTTTTATTGCATTTAGAGCTGCACCTACATGTCATAAATGATTCCTACTTTTTTACACTTGTATAGAAATTATAAAAAATAGTAAATCTATTTTTAGGTGGATTAACATTAATTATAAGACGCATGAAGAAGGGATTATTCATATGGTCATAGTTTCTGTTAAGGTGTACATCACCTTAAAGTGGACCTGTCACCCAGACACAAAAATCTGTATAATAAAAGTCCTTTTCAAATTAAACATGAAATGCAATTTCTATTTTTTATTAAAGCATTCATAGCCCCAGGCATAGAGGCGGGCCAGACAATTACATTCACTTTCCATTCAGCACTTCCTAGATGACACTGCTCTCCCCACCATTTAATTGTGTAGCCAGGGCATGTGGATGGACATCGGGTCCCCCATTCTGGTGCACAAGTAAGATTCTGAGATGATGCAAGGCTTGTCTTAATAACAGTGTCCACAAAATGGCTCCTGTCTGCTTGCTATAATTTTGAATTCCCAGATGGAAGAAAACAAGATTCAAATAATTTATATATTTATAATATATATATATATATATATATATATATATATATATATATATATATATATATATATTTGCTTATGATAAAATAGGATTTTGAACAATTTTTTTGGGTGACGGGTCCCCTTTAACAAATTACAATTGGTCTTCATATTTTTTTTTTTTGTGTGTGTTTATTAATTACTTAACTTTATGTTTTGTAATTTTCCAAATTGTAATTGTAATCACTGTCTGCTTTTCCACGTACCCAGCAACCAGGCAGTAGTTTAGGAGGATAAGCATTAAATAGTAAAAATAACAATACTGTAGCCTCATGTAGAATTGGTTTAGAGTGTTTTAAACTACACGCTGGAAAAAAGCAGAAAATGGAGCTAAAAAATTCTGAAACAAACATACAAATAAAAAAAGTCAGCTGAAAAGTTGCCCAGAACTGTCCAATCTATAATATAATAAATGTTCATTTAAAAACAAACTTCTCCTTTAATGGACCCCTTTTTTGGTTATTCAATACATTTTTATGAACCCCTGAAAGTACAAAAAATGACCATATGAATATTTTAAGCCAGTGGCTTTAGATCATAAATGTCACGTATGGTTTCCCAAAACCCAGAACAGACACCAAGGTTCTGGTCACAGCAGGGAACGGAACGTGCAACAGGAGGAATGGGGTGAGAGTAAAGCTTAGTGGTGGAACAGGCTGGGGTCAAAACAAATCAGACGGTGCAGTATGGAGTCGGGAAACCAGAAGCATAGTCAAGGACACAAGCCAGTGTCGGTCAGGATCTGGAAGAATAGTCAGTAAAAGGCTAAGGTCAGGGACAGGCATGGGTCAAGAACAGGAAATCAGATAAAAAGCACACCGAGGAGCTTCCTTACAATAGACCTACATTGGGCAATGGGAAGTAGTATGTGGCACCTTTACATTTTTGAATTTTCGCTCAAAAACCTGATGATGGATGCGCTCGTTATAACCAACGTTGCACACAGAAGGAGGACCAACCCTACTAGGAAGATGGCTGAGGGTGTCCCCACTGCTTCAGAGGTAACTGTATGATAAAAGCATGGTAATATATATAGTCTCAACATTTTTTGTAGTGGAACACAAACACTTTTTGGTTAAAATGCTTTGGCCCATATTTTGCAATACTGTCTAAAAAATGGGGCAAAAATAATGTTTTCTGCGGCACTTTTTTACACTTCATAAAACTATGAAGTTGTAAAGATCCATCTGCAAATCTGTGTGCAGAAAAAACATTACAGACTTACTAAAAAAGCTATGATTGCTAGTAAAATGCATACGGCAAGTTCTTCGAGCAATTTTACTAACACCAGTTCCTGCAAAAGTTTACTAGACAAGCAAAGTTTTTACCTATACACTATAACAAACTTTGCCAACTCCTTTAGTGTATAATTGCCATACACTAGTGATGGGCAGATAAATTAGACAGGCGTGAATTTGAGCAAATTTCCACATTCCGCAGCAGCAAAATTGGATAAATTCGTCCATCACTACCATACACATTAAGGAGTACAATGGGTGCAGACTATTGTGTACTACATTGTACATTTTTATATTTATAAAATTGTCGGACTGCGCGAGCGATTTTGTCGCGATCCCACGCGCTGCGACAAAACGCGTGTGACACAAATAAGGCAAGAGATAAAATTGTGGTGTCGCAGCGTTGATCCGACGCGATCCGACTGTTGGACGCAGCACGCAGCGTCTGCATCCGACAGTCGGATCGCGCAGCGCGTCGGATCACGACTAAATCGCTCGTGGAGTCCTACACTTTTCACAACTTTTTTCCAGAATTAAAAAACTTCACATTGTAGAAAATGTAATATAATGGTCAACATAAACATTTTTTGTACCTTTTCAATCAGGAAATAATAATAAGGAAGTATTATAATTAAGAAAAAATATCTTGACAAATATCTTGACATCTGAAATAGAAAGTTGAAATAGGAAGTGAAGAAATGTATGTTTTCCTGAATAAACTTGCCCCTGTAATAGATTTGTCTAAGAGACCAATCAAAATGACCCAGAATATTTTCTAGCATTTCTAACAAAACAGTAGTGTTTTTTTTCAATAAAATGTTGGATTGGCAAAGATGTTAGGAGGGAACAGGTACCTTGGAGAATTTCAATTCATACTCAAAAGTTTTTAATTTATTTATTCAATAAAAATGGTCTAATTTTTCTGCATGCTGGGCACAGAATTTACATAAATTAAATAATAGCTGCCAACCCATGCCCCCTCTATGTCTCTCCTGTATGGTTAACTAATACATCTAACTAATGGAACAGATTCTTGGTTTAGGGTTTTTAATTTAAAGAACAAAGCCAGTTAGAATCATAGTAGGGAACAGCTACAGTATATATTTGTGAACAATATTTAGCTTATGAAGTGCATCTTAAGCAACATGCCTGCAAAACCTGTAGTGTTGCATGCTGAGTGCCCTAGTAACTTCTATTGTAATTTGAACCAGAAATGTGAGAAAAAGTCTTAAAAGGCAAATGTATTAAATGCAAAATAAGCTTATCATCAGAAACACACAGTTGTTCATTTAATGTGAGTAATGAAAAAATACATTTTATAAGGCACATTCTCATCTTAGAAAATTGCCTGACAAATATTGAGCATGCATGAGTTATATGAGTGGCTTTAATAAGTTACTGTGTATGTTGTGTTACCTTTTAATGGGCCAGCATAGAGCAGTTTCAAAACTCATATGTTTGAGGCCTGGGGCCTATTAAAATTTATTAAAAAGATTATGTCATAAGCTTAAAGCTAAGGCCTTTGTTGGCCACATTAGGCCAGTGGATTGCCAGGTAAAGAAAACTGAACAAACATGTCAGTTATAACAAATGTTGGTGTTGAAACCTTCTGAACTGTGTAGGCCCTAATCATTAGATGAAAAGATTAGATGTGATGATGAATAGCACACGTTTGACCAGTACACACTCACAGAGTCATTTCATTAATAATCTGGGTGTTTATGAAACATTTTTTCAAAATTACAAGCCAACAGCCCCTCGTATTCAGAAGGAATTCCACTGGTGAGGAATCAGGGTGATCCAAGATATTTAGTTACAGAAGGTGCAAAAGCTAAAACTAAATATGGAAAAATGTAATGAGCTTTCTTTACATTTCTGCAAACAATTTGACATTGTAATCGCCAATATGAACAGAAGCCAGAAAAATAAGGTTTATTCCCCTTGTAAGCAGGGAACGTCGTTGCAAAGCGAAACCTTTTTGGCTCAATAGAAGTGTTGGTGTTGAAGTGGGTAGGAAAATACATGCTTTTAAGGCTTACAAGTTAGCTGGGACAGCCGAAACATTTATAAGGTATAAGGAAGCCAATAAATCGTGCAAAAAAAATCAGGCAATGTAAAATCGATTTGGCAAAGGAATATTTCAGCAAGCAGTAAAAAGAATTATTAGCAGTAAAAAAAATTATTTTTTAAATATGTAAATAGGAAAAATTAAGCAGGAAGGGGTGTGACCCTCGATATCAGGGGTCAGCTGGTTCATGAGAACAAAAAAAAAGCCAAGATTCTGAACTCATATTTTTCGTCTGTCTACACAAATGAGGAACCGGTTAATGGAGGTTTCTCTCTTAATAGTCCTAATTCTAGTAATACAACTAATGATGCATGGTTCACACATGTTCTAGAGACTATAACATGTCAAGATAAACAAAGGTCTGTGGCCAGATAGTATTCATCCTAAAGTCCTTAGCAAGCTTAACTCTGTTATTGCCAAACCTGTTTACTTAATTTATCAGGATTCATTGAGGTCTGGCATGGTGCAGAGAGACTGGCGTATAGGTATTGTGGTGCCGCTATTCAAAAAGGGTTTCTGTTCTCAACCTCAAAACTACAGGCCAGTTAGTCTGACGTCTGTGGTAGGAAAGCTTTTCGAAGGTTTAATAAAGGATAAGATACTGGACATCAAAGCAAATCATAATACTATGAGTTTGTGTCAGCATGGTTTTATGCATAATAAATCTTTCCAGACTAGCTTAATTTATTTTTATGAGAAGGTAAGCAGGGACCTCAATTCTGGATGTCAGTGGATGTCATTTTCTTAGACTTTGCTAAAGCATTTGAAACAGCGCCACACAGAAGGTTACAGGTTAGATTAAGGAATGCTGGCCTGAAACATAGTATTTGTACCTGGATAGAGAACTGACTAAGAAATAGATTACAAAGAGTGGTGGTAAATAGAACATTTTCTAATTGGACTAGTGTTGTTAGTGGAGTGCCGCAGGGCTCTTTAACTTGTTTATTAATGACCTGGAGGTGGGCATTGAAAGTACTGTTTCTATTTTTGCTGGTGATACTAAATTGTGCAGAACTATGCAGGATGCTGCCACTTTGCAGAAGGATTTGACTAAGTTGGAAACTGGGCAATGATGTTCAATGTTGATAAATGCAAGGTTATGCAGTTTGGCAAAAATAATATAAATGCAAGTTATATACTAAATGGCAGTGTGTTGGGAGTTTCCTTAAATGAGAAGGATCTAAGGGTTTTTGTAGATAACACGTTGTCTAATTCTGGGCAGTGTCATTCTGTGGCCACTAAAGTTCTGTCTTGCATAAAAGAGGGCATTAACTCAAGGGATGAAAACATAATTATGCCTCTTTATATGTCCCTGGTAAGGCCTCATCTGGAGTATGCAGTGCAGTTTTGGGCTCCAAACCTTAAGCGGGATATAAATGAGCTGAAGAGTGTACAGAGAACATATACAACATTACCTATAGGTAACTGCAGTGCTGTGTGTCCTAGATAAAGGGTTTTACCTTTTCCACTTGCCCTTAACACTGCTATGTGAGGAACAACTCCCTGAAGGACAAGCTTACATGCTACTCTTACATCTCAGGTTGAGCTCTTGTGGAGTTAATGGAGCAAGGGTGTCTTTGAAGTAGAACTCTCAGAGAGAAGAAATCAGTTTGTTGTCATCTATTTAGTTGAGAGTGACATTTTTGGAGAAATGTAATACTGGATGCTCTAAATGGGGGAAGAAACAACATTCCAATATAAAACGAGTTCAAGAGCAACACAAGCATGAAAAATGTTCCTATGTAGTGCAAAATAAGAGCAGTAATTGGTCATTTGGTAGCCTCTATGTAGATTGGCAGCATAAAGGAGGCTCTGTTTAGCAGTACACCTGTTTTTCATGCAACCAAAGCAGGAATGCAAAAATAAGCACCTGCTTTGAAGCCATTGGGAGCAACATCCATGGGGTATGTGAGCAACATGCTGCTCATGAGCCACTGGTTGGGGATCACTGCTCTAAATGAATATATGAAAAGACATAGGCAAACTGTGTATAAACAACAAATGATTAGTCTGTGAATACATAGTAAGTAAGGTTGAAAAAAGACACATGTCCATCGAGTTCAACCTTTTTTTTTTTTGTTTATTAACTACCTATCTGCCAGTTGATCCAGAGGAAGGCAAAAAACCCATCTGAAGCCTCTCCAATTTGCCTTAGAGGGGGAAAAATTCCTTCCTGACTCCAAAATGGCAATCGGACTAGTCCCTGGATCAACTTGGACTATGAGCTATTTCCCATAACCCTGTATTCCCTTACTTGCTAAAAAGCCATCCAACCCCTTCTTAAAGCTATCTAATGTATCAGCCTGTACAACTGATTCAGGGAGAGAATTCCACATCTTCACAGCTCTCACTGTAAAAAACCCCTTCCGAATATTTAGGCGGAACCTCTTTTCTTCTAATCGGAATGGGTGACCTCGTGACAGCTGGAAAGACCTACTGGTAAATAAAGCATTAGAGAGATTGTTATATGATCCCCTTATATATTTATACATAGTCATCATATCACCCCTTAAGCGCCTCTTCTCCAGCGTGAACATCCCCAATTTGGCCAGTCTTTCCTCATAGCTAAGATTTTCAATACCTTTTACCAGTTTAGTTGCCCTTCTCTGTACCCTCTCTAATACAATAATGTCCTGTTTGAGTGATGGAGACCAAAACTGTACGGCATATTCTAGATGGGGCCTTACAAGTGCTCTATACAGTGGAAGAATGACCCCCTCCTCCCTTGACTCTATGCCCCTTTTAATACAGCTCAAGATCTTATTTGCCCTTGATGCTGCTGACTGGCATTGCTTGCTACAGCCAAGTTTATCATCTACAAGGACTCCAAGGTCCTTTTCCATAATGGATTTGCCTAGTGCAGTCCCATTAAGGGTATAAGTGGCTTGGATATTTTTACATCCCAGGTGCATGACTTTACATTAATCAACATTGAATCTCATTTGCCACTTAGCTGCCCAGATTGCCAGTTTGTCAAGATCCTGTTGCAAGGATGCCACATCCTGGATGGAATTAATTGGGCTGGATAATTTTGTGTCATCTGCAAACACTGATACATTACTTACAACACCCTCCCCTAAGTCATTAATGAACAAGTTAAATAAAAGTGGACCCAATACTGAGCCCTGGGGGACCCCACTAAGAACCTTACTCCAAGTAGAGAATGTCCCATTAACAACCACCCTCTGTACCCGATCCTGTAGCCAGTTTCCTATCCATGTGCAAACGACTTCATTAAGCCCAACAGACCTTAGTTTAGAAAGCAGTCGTTTGTGGGGCACAGTATCAAACGCTTTGGCAAAATCCAAATAGATCACATCTACTGCCCCCCCACTATCCAGAATCTTACTTACCACATCATAAAATGCAATCAAATTCGTCTGACATGACCTATCCTTCATAAAGCCATGCTGATTGTTGCTCATAATGCCATTCATTAGGACAAAATTTTGAATGTGATCCCTTAACAAGCCTTCAAATAATTTGCCCACCACAGATGTCAAGCTTACTGGCCTATAATTGCCAGGCTGAGATCGTAATCCCTTTTTAAATATTGGAATAACATCAGCTTTTCTCCAATCCATAGGCACCATACCAGATGACAGTGAATCTGAGAAAATCAGAAATAAGGGCTGGTCTAAAACTGAACTAAGCTCTCTAAGAACCCGGGGGTGTATGCCATCAGGCCCTGGAGCCTTGTTTACATTAATTTGTATTAAAGATTTTTGAATCATATCCTGAGTCAGCCACTGACTAGATTGAGCTGAACCATTCGTGCAGTTATTAAGTGAGCCTGTGAACCCAGACTCCTCTATTGTATACACTGAAGAAAAGAACTGATTTAACACATTTGCCTTATCTGTATCTGTTACAACCATACTGGTACCATTATTTAATGGAGCAACACTCTCAACCTGCATCTTTTTACTATTAATATATTTAAAAAACTTTTTAGGGTTAGTTTTCACCTCCACCGCAATTAACTCTTCATTTCTTTTCTTAGCCTTCCGGATTGCTGATTTACAACATTTATTACAGTGTTTATATTCATTAAATGCAGCTTCTGTCCCTACAGATTTGTAGTTTTTAAATGCCTTTCTCTTCTTTCCCATTAACATCTTTACCTCTGTATTAAGCCACACAGGATGATTCTTAGAGCTTCTACGTTTAGTCCTTAAGGGAATAAATTGAGAACAGTAATGATTTAATATAATTTTAAAGGACAACCATTTCTGTTCTGTGTTTTTAGCTGAAAACCTAATGCCCCAATCAATGCTCTGTAGGGCAGCCCTCAAGGCACTAAAATTAGCTTTGGCAAAATTCATGGTTTTTGTTGCCCCAGTATATTTTTGTTTTTTGCACCAGACATTAAAAGATATAACATTATGGTCACTATTACCCAGGGGTTCAATGACTTGCACATTTGCTATAAGTTCTGGGTCATTTGAGATCACTAAATCAAGAATAGCATTTTTTCTGGTAGGCTCCTCAACAACCTGTGCTAAAAAATTGTCGTGCAATAAGTTTATAAACTTGTTCCCATTAACTGATCTAGCAGTACCGTTGCTCCAGTCAATATCTGGGTAATTAAAATCCCCCATTATCATTACTTTACCTAAACTAGCAGCCTTTTCTATTTGCATTAGGAGCTTTGTCTCTTCCTCCTCACTTACATTAGGGGTCTATAGCATACTCCTACAATTAATTTGCTGGATTCTTTACAATTGGTGAAGAACTCCACCCATACGACTTCTGGCCCCTCATTTTCTAACACAACCTCCTCCTTTATATGAGCTTTTAAATCCTGCCTAACATACAGACATACCCCTCCTCCTTTTCTATTGCCTCTGTCCCTCTGAAACAAAGTATAGCCACTGATATTTACTGCCCAGTCATGCGACTCATTCAGCCATGTTTCGGCCACACCAATCACATCATATTTTCCTTCCATCACCAGCAGCTCCAGCTCTCCCATTTTACCAGTCAGACTTCTTGCATTTGTAAACATACATTTAATACTGGCACCATATTGAACATATGACATGTGGTCCTCCCTATCCTTAACAGTATCCCTAGCCAAATCTCCTCCCCCATTTTCCCTTTCTTTGCCCACTATCTCATCTAACCTGTCTACCACTGAATCTTTTACTGAACCCTCCCCCCCCCACACCTAGTTTAAAATCTCCTCCAACCCTCTAGCCATCTTCTCTCCAAAAACAGCTGCCCCATCATCATTGAGGTGCAGCCCATCCCTAGCAAAGAGCCTGAAGCCGACTGAAAAATCAGCCCAGTTCTCCAAAAACCCAAAACCCTCCTCCCTACACCAATCTTTTAGCCACGCATTAATCTCCCTATGCTCCCGCTGTCTCCTTAGCGTTGCTCGTGGCTCAGGTAATATCTCTGAGAAAATTACCTTGGAAGTCCTCGCCCTCAGCTTTGAACCTATTTTTTCAAAATCATTTTTGAGGACTTCACCACCTCCTCTAACTTTGTCATTGGTACTTATGTGTACCAAGACCGCTGGGTCTTCCCCAGCCCCTCCCAATAATCTGTCAACTCGTTCCACCACATGCCGAACCCTAGCACCAGGCAAGCAGCAGACTGTTCGGCATGTAGGGGCCTTGCGACAGATTACCCTATCCACCTTTCTAATAATTGAATCCCCTATAACTAGAACCTGCCTTTCCTTCCTTGCACTCCCCCCACCACCCGTATTAGAGCCACTGCCTCCCGGGGTGCTCCGAGAGTCAGCCTGCTCCATACACGCCAGTTCGGAGTTTTCCTCCCCAGCATCTTCAGCCAAAACGGCGAATTTGCTGTTTTGGACAAACTGTGGACCAGCCCCCCTACTCTTCTGTCCCCTACTTCCCCTCTTGACTGTCACAAACCTTCCTCCCTCATTAGCCTCCACTGCCCCTTCTCCTCCCCCCACTCCACTAGCCCCTGCCAGTGGTTGCTCTGCGAGCCTCCTTTCCTCCCCCTCGTTTGCCGATGCTCTCAGTGCTGCAAGTTCACCCCTTAGAGTCTGCAGCTCAGATTCCAAGATGAAAACCCACCGACATCTCTCACATGTAAATACTGCATGGAACTGCTGCTCCAACACCACATACATGTGACAAGACACACACCGAGTAATACCAGCAAACCCACTCATATTTACACTGGGTACTTACAGTCTCCCAAATGTAATTCCTCACCAACACCTTTTCAGTTTTAAACGCCTTAAAGTTTTTAACGCTGCTTAACACTTAATTCACATGCAACACTTCGATCACATGCAACACTCGCTAAGCAGCTCCCACACTCGCTTTGCCTTCACAAGTGTAAGGTTTCAACCAGAGCACTCAAAGCCTGTTCAGAATTTACCTGATTAACCCCTCCCCCTTAATTAGAAGAAAGAGGGAAAGGAGGGAAAAAAAATGCTATTTGCTACCAGCAGTAAATAAAAACCCTTATTAACTTTTTTTTTTTTTATGTTCCCCTTAGACCTCTAAAGCTAAAACACAAAAAGAAAGTAAATGCACTTAATGTATCAACTAGTTTACCCCAAAGAGAGAAAAGAAAAAGCTGTTTGTCTCAGTCAGATAACTCACATAACACACAGCAGTCAGTTATTTGCACTTACTCCCTCCTTGCACCCAGCACTCCCAGCATGCACAGCAAACACCAACGCCTTAAGGTTTTTAACGCTGCTTAACACTTAATTCACATGCAACACTTCGATCACATGCAACACTCGCTAAGCAGCTCCCACACTCGCTTTGCCTTCACAAGTGTAAGGTCTCAAATTTGGGTTCTGATGTTAAGGTGCAGATGTCACATGTCAAATTTGATTGCATTTTCTTCATTAAACCATATAAACCTGTTTTCATGAACCATATAATTCTCTGACTCAGATAATAGTATTTTTTGTACACTTAGATCTACCAGGTATACCTGGATTCCATAATATGGGGGACATGGCAGTCTGCGTAGAAAACTGTGTGGCCTTCCTTAATCAATTGCCTGGTGCACAATCCTCTGGGGAGACGGCACTCCCTCGATATCCAATGTAAATCAAAGAAAGGAAGGATCGGCACACAGGAACAGATGCAATGTGGGGTAAACCCCTAAGTGTTTATTGTGTCATATGTTGCACAACGTTTCGGGGGCACGCCCCTTCGTCAGGTGATGCATGGCAGTCTGCCCCATCTGCCCCTTATTGTTAAGATTCTTGCGAATAGGCATGGTGGCATAGAAGGAGAAACAAAAACAGAAATATGCTGTGGTTCTAATAAGCATAAGGAAACTTCCAGGTCCCAACAGCTGTTTCACATGTGGAAAGGCTCTGTTTTTATATATGGAAATATGTGTTTTACCTAAAGCAATAATAATACATTTTAATATGTACAACCTAAAGAGTAAGGCAGTACATTTCAAACATGGTGACAGTCCTGATTTGGATTGGCTTGTCTTGAACAGACTGTTTTGTAATGAGATCCATTGTTGCATGTCTGTGAACAGCAAGACATGATACTTTCATAACCTGTCAATGATATGGTGGCCAATTTTAGCAATGTTTACTTTAGCACTACACCCAATGTTTCTGCTTATTTTGTTCTTGATTACAGCTTCATTTTTAATATGTCTGGGTTTAATTATCATTTCCGCTTGCACAGGCCAAAATAAATCTAATATTTTTTCCCTAACAGAATTTGGCTCTTCCTACGTGTTCATTTTTAAATAAAGAGAATGTTTATGAAGCTGAACCTTTCCAAATCAAATCCGCCAACAAGGCTGATGGAGGCCTCGTATGGTATTCTGGGTGAGGAGTAAATTCCATGGTGGAGTTTTCTCACAACCTATCCCTTGACCTATTGTCAGGAATAACAGGAAATAAACATGTTTTTTTTTTAAAAGAAAGCCAATAGTAAGTTTTGGACATATTATTCAAAATTAAAAGTATTAACATATTTTATGCAGTTAAAATATTTGTGATATTGGTACATCAAAACTAAATTAAAAGATATAATTTTGGGGCAAAGTGGTCTATGTTTTTATCCACCAGACCATCCACCAGACATTTTTGGAATGGCTAAAAGATTGGTATTGTAATAATAACATAATTTATGAATAGGAGGTACCTTTCATCCATTGGAGCTTATATTTGGATATCATGTTAAGGATGCAAGTAACTAACAAAACCCTTGGAATACACAACCCAAATTCTGAGCCTACATGAGACTAGATGTAATATCAGATGCTTATACTGATGATATGAATTGCCATTATAAGTTGCTCATTCAACTTGTTGGTTGTCCCCTATTTGAGGTCAAAATAAGGTACATTTTTAGGGTGATACATAGTAATGAAGTGATATCTGCAGTCTAAAATTGATGGTAACAGTGTAGAGCAACATTTGAGAAGAATGTTAGGGGTAATGCAATAAAAGGGACAAAGTTTGCTCATATCTAGTAACCAACAGCAAGCAATGAGATGATTGGTTGATAGTGACTAGTAAATGGTATCTGCTGATTGGTAAACTTTATGGATTATTAGACCATAATTAGACCATTGTGTGATGCAGTTGAGCCACACTGAGTTTCTATGGATGAGATTCTTGATAGCTGGAGACTCCTATAAATTTTTAATGTATATCCAAAAAAGTGTCAATAGTAACACTATTCTGCGGTGTGTAATTTGATCCAATGCCTTGCCCTGTCAAAGAGATGATACATTAGTGGAAATTAGCCATGTTTTGGCACTGTTTTGTCTTTTGGACAACAGTTGTGCCAACAATAATAAACAAGGTTCACTTTATTTTCCATCACTACTCTTGTTACTTTGCCTAATCTTTCTTCTTCCACTTCTCTGTTTGGCAACTCTACTCCAGAGTGGTGCCAAGCCCTACTTTTCCTAAAGAGGCCTGTTAGCCTACAAAAACTTCACTCCCTGCTGTCTTTTTCTGCTGCATGGCTTGAAAGACAGAGTAACTCTCTACCTCCACCTCAGCTTTATAGAGTGTAGCCATACCATGACTGCTAGGCAGTGACCAATAGATTATGCAGAGAAAAGTATAGAAAAATAATACTAAAGGACGAAGTGGCTAGCACTAGCGAAAATTCGCCAGCATGACGTCATTTTGGCACTTCGCCGATTTACAAAGGTCCCTGGTGTACATTTGCTAGCGAAGTAGACAGACTCTAGCAGTACTTCGCACCCTTACACCAGGCGAAGTTGCGCTCTGGCGAAGGGATGTAACTACGCTAATTCACTAAGTTGCGGATTTTACTGAACGTTACCTCTTGCGCCAGACTTTACTTTGCCAGCTCAGACCAGGCAAAGTACAATAGAGCAGATAGGAGTTTCTCTAAAAATAGTTAACATTTTTTCTAAGTCCCAAAAAACGCTGGAGTCTTTCACTTTTTTTAGCGTGATATGCTGAAAAAGATCGTAATTTTTTTTGGGGTACCCTCCTTCCCCCTACATTTCCTAACATATGGCACATAAACAGTGGGCACACGTGTAGGGCAATATAACAACCCTTTTTTATTCTATTAAGGTTTCCTGGGCTTGTGCAGTGTAATGTATTTCCTGCAGCATATACTTCCATTGTACTTTAACTTGGCGGCGTATGCAAATGAGGCATCGCTAGAGTAACTTCGATTTGCTTGACGAATTAACGCTAGCGCAACTTCGCTACCTTTTGGCTCCCTGGACGCAACTTCGGATTTTAGTGAATTTGCACTGCCCTGGCGAATCTATGCCTGGCGAAGTGTTGCGAAGTGATCGAAGCCGTCGCAACTGCGGAGTTAAGTAAATTTGCCCCTTAGACTTTGGGGCCCATTTACTAACTATCGAATTTAATTTTTTTCCAGAAATCTCTAGAAATGGGTGGTTTTCTAGTTTTTTTAAACAAAACTCTAGATATAACAGATTTATTAAGTGTAAAAACCACAAAAACCTCTCATACAAAACTTTGACAGGTAAAAGGTGTCAAGGTCCTATAGAAGTCAATGGTAGCTGCGCTGATCCTATAATGGACCACTTTAAATCAATTCAAACTTTAAGAGGTTTTCATATTTTTTTCAATACGAATTGTCCAAAAAACTTGAATTTTTAGTGGTTTTCCAGTTATTTGTATTTTTAAGTTTTTTCATTTGGATTTTTTAATAAGTGCCACGACATTCGTAGTTTTAGAATTTGTGAGTTTAGTCATAGTTTCAAAAACCTCTAAAACCACTAAAATCCGACCTTTGATAAATAGGCCCCAAAGTGTTAGGAAATATCTGAGACAAGTATAGGTATAGGACAAACTGTGGTTATGGCACACACAGGACATTTTCAAAGCACAGATGTTTCCATTTCCTCGGGAGGTAAAATTACCTGGGGAATTATCCTATTTTAAAGGAGAAGTATAACCCCTTGTTCAACATGAGTTCAAAGAAAAGGACTTGTGCTAATTGTACTTTTTGCCTATGGTCTGGAATACAAAAATAAAATGGCTCTTTTTATTTATGGGGCTACTTTTTACTACTTTTGATTTTAAATATGGAAAACATAGATCTTTCTACAATAAGCAAAAAGTATGTTGGACACAAGACCTATTCATTAAACTCACATTGAACAAATGAGTATACTAATCCTCTGAACTGAAAAATAATGTCAACTTATTGCAAAGTTATAAACATTCTGCTCCATAAATATATTCTAAAAATGTAAGCAGCGTATATAGCGAACTGAGATGTATTTTCTTGAGTTTTTTCTGCTCCTTTTAAATAGGCCCCAAAATAAATATTTCACACAGAATTACAAATTCGAATTATGCTTTGAAAAACTATTTATTAAGAACAAAATAATTTTAAAACTAAAATGTAAAACAGTTCATATAGAAGTTAATGGCAAATTTAAAGCATGTGAGTAGTTCAAATTTTTCATACCCATTGAAAACAGTAAATAGAGTAAACATTTGATGTTTCATGTTTCATGCAGCCAGATTTTTTATATTTGCATTGTGTTCACTAATTCGAGTTTGATAAAAAAAAAAAGTTTATTCGAAGTAGAAAGTGTTACGATTGGAATTCCGAACCTAGAACAAACCCCTAGGTCCCGGTCACGGCTCAGACTTCTGCCTTTAAGAACAACCTTTCACTTCGGGAGAAGCTCTCCGCTACTCGGGTGCTGTCAGGTCTTAATATGAGAGGACTAAGGAGAGAGTTCTAGGCAAGCAAGGAAACCGCATGTTATACTGAATGGAAGAACAAGGAACGTTGTCGGGGTCACAGATGAGCAGAGCAGAACAATAACAGGAGACAGTAGCGTAATCGAATTCACAGGCCGGGTCAAAATACCAGAGTGTTACTGGATCCGAGAGAAAGGTCAAAACACGCAGGGGTCAAAGACAGGCAGCAGACAGGACTTAGGTCAAACATCAGTAAAAATACAGATAATCACACCCAGGAACTAATGAATAGACCTTTACATTGGGCAATGAAAACTACACAGAGAGTCCATTAAATAATTAGAATTTCGAGCAACCGATGACGTCACATCTGGCACTTTCCGGGTAAATAAAGAATAAAGGCGTTGACGAAGACAGACGTGATGGGCGTCCCCGCCGAGGGTGTGACCGGCGTTCCTGTCGCACCCCCACTAGACTGCCAGGGTGAGTTCTCACAGAAAGTTCTTTCAATTCAGTCTATCTATTCTGATGCATTACTGGATCTGCCAGTCAGGGACAGAACTTGGGGTAGGCAGAATAGGCACATGCCTAGGACGCAGAGCTTGGGGGGCACCAGGCACGTACCTTTCACTGCTGCCTACCACTATCTGATCTGCACAGTCCTGCTCTTTGTGCTTGTTTGAATGAATGTCCGTGTATGTACGTGAGAGGCATGCATATGTGTGTGGGGGGGGTGACACTGCCGGTTAGCACTCATGTACGCGTGCACAGTGATTGGGGTGCCCAGACAGCCTTGCTGCCAGTAATTCCAATGTTCCCTTAGAGGGTTTTGTCAATAGCACTACTTTCTTCCCGTAAATAAATCATATGTGAATACCCCTATTAACACAACTATTACCATAAAATTTTAGGCAGGGAAAACCCACTACCCAACTTGTGTGTGATTTACCAAAATGGACCCTAATAGGGCTGATTTATCAAACTACAAGATTGAGTTTTTACTGCAGAAAAAAACACAATCACTATTTTTGAATTCAAGTGTGCATCCCTGTGTTATTATCAACAGACAATAAATAAAATACATGCCAGTGGAGGAAGCACCTCCACCTGAAGTGAAGATACCAGTTTCCTCTCCTTTCAGTTGTGGTTCAGGTGCTTCATTAGTAACATTAGTATATTACGGACCTATTGCTAGTGTACAAACACATATTTTTGTCTAACCATACAATAATGAGGTGTAAAAACATAATTAGCATTTATCTAAGCAATTAAAACACTGAATAAACTGAAATTGTCAGTTAGCTCACATTGTTTCTACCTTATGCTTTAATTTGTATTATGTATGAATTATTAAATGTATGAAAAATCAGCAAAACTTATAAATGACACAATGTGGACCATAGCCATTTATTATTGCACCACCATGACAACTGTACTCTACTTTCCCTATACTGTCACATTCTTTTTCAGGTTCCTTTTTCCTCCAACTGAATGTTTTATAAACAGTACCTTCATTATACATCTCATGTAATGCAAACCATATGAAATGTATTTATAGTTTCTCTGCACTCTTGAAGGATAATTAAAACCACAGGTCCAATCAGTCAAATTTTCTTCAAATACAAATAGTAAGGGAATAAAAGGAATGGAAAGAAAATCCAACTGTTCTGATAAAAATCGAACATTTTGTTAATGAATTCCTTTGTAAAAAAGGATTTAGTTCTGTGGCTTTTGTACTGATTTGGATTTATTTTAGTGTAACATAAACATGCACACATTTTTTCAGTCCTTTATCAGATTATTGCTAATGAGCTGCCTTTGATACTGATTATAGCAAATGAACCGATGAGCAACTGGAGAATGGTAATAGTTACTATTAAGTGGAAAATTATCTCTTCATATACTATAAATTAACATTGTTTTCAGTGTTTAAAAATCAAAAGTATCAAAATACTTTCTAATTTCAACAACATGCATTACTGTGATAACGTTAATTAGCTTTTTTCCAACATTAGAATAGTTTTCAGAATTTCATATTACGAAACATTTGCATAATCTGATAAAAGAATCCTTTAAAATCCTTTTTGTCCCCTACAGTGTTTCCACAAAGAATGACAGAGAACCAAGAACCTACTCTGCACCAAGAAACTGTGGGTAAAAATGTAATGAAATTTGTAATATTAAGGGTCATTTCTTTGGATGATTTTATCTTGTATAGCTTGTTCCATATACAGGCGTGCGTGAAAGTTTGTGAACCCTTTAAAATTTTCTATGTTTTTATATGAATGTGACCTAAAACATGATCTGATTTTCAAACAAGTCTTAAAAGTAAATGAAGAAAACCTAGTTAACAGTGAAGGGCGAATTTGGGGGAAAAATTCACGAAACGGCACCAGCCGTCTAGTTTTTGACGCCGGCGTCCATTTCTTTGATGCAGTCGAATTTTCGCATCGGTTTTGAGAATCGTGGGGATTTGCCGCGAATTTGCGCCTGGCAAATAAATTTGCCCATCACTACTAGTTAAATAAATGAAACAAAAATTATTATATTTGGCCGTATTGGAGGGAGGAAGGTACCTCGAACCTTCTGTTCTAACTGTTGATTCATTGGATTGTAGTGGAATTTCCACACAACATGGACCGTTGCTGGAGCTTTAAGAAAGTGTTTAAAGGAGTATACCTATGGCTACTTTTTGAGATTTTTTGTTGTTGTTGAATAAATTACTTTTTAACTCCAACACGTATTGGAGTGAATTCCAGATTGTACCAGCCCACTACTAAACACAAGTATGCAAATTTCCTCCCCAAGCTGAAGGTCTGGAGCCTGAGCACCTGGACCCCCTGCTAATATTGGTAAGTCAATCTTGCTATCTACCACAATCAACACTGGATGCCCCCCTTTTGAAATGTACCTATGGTAACAATTTTCAGGCACTAGCACATGAGGTAATATGGATCAGAAATCTTGGGAGTGGTTGTCATGAAGCATGGTTCTCAAACTTTTCAGCTATTCTAAATGTGAGGCTTCCAGAGGTTTGTACTTTGAATGGGAGACCAATATTTAGACAACAAGGTTGTGTTCAATGTTTACAGGTCCTAGGCTGAAATCCTGGTTGGACTAGTTTTGAACCAGTCATTTTCTCTGGGGGTGTCAGAGACATCTATTGTTATGTACTTCCTTTAGATTTCATCACATTGCTTTTTTGTTGAATTGATTTCTTCTTCTCTACCCCATTTGGATTCAGATACAATTATAAATGATTGACCATATCCCATTCTTTTTATAGGTTTTTCCCTAATAGTTGAAATTGTCTAAAAGTTGTCTTAATGTTCCTGATAGTTTTGTAAAACAGATTGTTCCTGCAACATTTACATTTTAAGGCCATATTTAAGTTTTATTTGTAGAATAATTGTTTAATTAAGTCTGACTTTATTGAAGACATTTTAACCAATTAGCCGTAACTTATAGGCAAAATGTATCCTGAGTTACTTTTTTTATTTCCTTTTGTTTTTTTCTAAGGAGAGAATTCTGAGTATTGCAAACAGATGCATTCGATACTTCCAATTCCTAAATCTTCTGCTGCATCAAGTACAATTAATCTCAGGGTACTATGCCTATAATTTGCTTTCTCTTTCTCTTTTGTCTTTGTATTATTATTGCCTTAGTTTTACTAATTTTAGGCATATGGAGGTAGAGGAAGTTAAATATATGACTATTCCTAAAGCCACATTAAATAAATTAAAATCTCTATTTCTGTAATCATCAGAGCCAAATGATACAACCTAAGGACTTATAACCACTGCACTTTTCCTATTTTGTTTAACACATCCAAGTAAGAATGAAACTAATGAAATCTAAGCATAATCAAAAGAAACCTAATCATAAAAATAAACTTTAAAAAAGATCTTACATTAAGTTCTTCAAATGGTTCAAGACTACTACTACATAATGAACACTCATTCTAGTTTAAGTGAGTCTCTTTGAGCACCTTTAATATAATGAAAATACTTCCTTAATAGTATTTTAATTGTATGTCTATCTTTTTTTATTTAGTGCTGCTTACATTTACACCACTGTACAAATTAATAATACATTACAGTAAGGACAAGAGGAAGTAAAGTGCACTAAATGCATAATATCAGTGTTTTTTCTGCCAGTGAAAAAAGCAATTAAATGAAGCATGCTGTTAAGCTATGCTGTCTAACAGGAGTGATACTATAGAGTATGTTTTTAATAAAGAAAATTATAGTAGACATTCCCAAAAGCCTATGCACAAGGTTAATCAAGTTGTGAAACATGTTGATCTAGCTTTATCCCCTACACATTGTAAATACACTACAACCTTTCAACATAGGATTTGTGAATTTACCTCTCTCTTCTTTTTGTTAGAATTGATAAAATATGATTCTGGATTTCCTTTTTATCATATATGATTATATATCCTGAAGGTGCACTCCATATACTGCAGTAATACCTGGGTGCCAGTAAAAATGTAACAGTAAATACGTGAAGAATATCGACGCGGGACGCGGGACTTTTTCTGAGCAAGCAAGAGTTGATTATTTATTGGAACTTAACGTTTCGATCCCCCACAGGGATCTTCATCAGGAGAATTCAAAACAAAACTTTATTATTATATATTTAACCTTATTATTATATATGCTAATGAAAGTGTGGCAGGGGGTACCTTTCTCAAGAAAAATGGAAAAAACAAAATAATTATAAGAGCTTGTGTTCCCTCAAAATTTTGGGGGACCGAGTGCTCAAGAATTAACTTGTGTGCTTGTTTTTTTTAAAGTGTGTGTGTGTTATGTGCTCTGGACTCAAAATTTGTTTGCATGCAAAGCTTAGAGGGAACATTGGTTGAGAGCTAAAATAATGTTTAGAAGTGGCTATATTTAGGGGCAGATTTATCAAGGGTAGAATTTCGAGGGTTAAAAAACCCTCAAATTCGACCCTCGAAGTAAAATCCTTCGAATTCGAATGTCGAATTCGCAGGATTTTAGCGCAAAAGGTTCGATCGAGCGATCGAATACAAATCGTTTGATCGAACGATAAAATCCTTCGAATCGAAAAATTCGAACGATTTAAAGCGATCGATCTAATGATTTTTATTCAATCAAAAAAAACTTAGAGAAGTGCTATGGAAGGTCCCCATAGGCTAACATTGCACTTCGGTAGCTTTAATGTGGCGAAGTATGAGGTCACATTTTTTTTAATAGTACTTCGATTATCGAATAGTCGAACGATTTTTACTTAGAATTGTTCGAATCATACGATTTGATCGAATTTGACCAATTCGATGGTCGAAGTACCCAAAAAAATACTTCGAAATTCAATATTTTTGCATTCGAACTATTCTGCCCCTTAGTATTATCTGTGTAGGGATAATCCTTAATTTAGGATCAACATCAGTTGGAAGAATCACTGAAGTAATGACTGCAGTTTCCTAAAGTTTTACTTCATCTTAATTTTTATTTAACATGTCCTTTGTAATTGTCTAAACAAAATATTAATGTGAATGTATGCTTATTTTCCCTTTCAGTCTCCCACCCAAGCATCTATGAATGTGTTGTGGGTTTTGTTTACTGCATTAACCTTGCTTAAGCTTCCATGGTCTCTTAGAATCGTTGGTAACCCTGAAATCATTGACTGCTCAAGACTGGTGTAAAATATACAGTAGGTGACCCTTGTGCCAAAGTGCACCATATTATTTAAATCAACTGCAACTGGCATATTGGGGCACAAATAGATGTGTGCATGTACTTTACCAAATGGCATTCTGACTGATTCAATACTGATTAAATGCAGCAATTCGCTTTGCGATTATAAATGAGCCATTGCGTGTTTTGTACAATTTTTGCTAAAACAATAGTTTCAAATATAATGGCATTCTGATATTCTTTAATAAGATGATAACACTTTTCTTAAATTCACATTATTAATATTACAGTATGACCTAAACCTATATTAAGTTTAAGATACTTTACTGTACACTGTATCAAGATCCAGAATACAAGACATTTTCCTCTTGTTATGTGGTATACATTTACTGGGCAACAGTTTGTGGTATAATGACCTGAACAAACATTAATATTGATTTACAGTTTATTTTTTGTTTTTTTTCAAATGTTGATATTTTGTATACCTTTATTTACTTACCACTGAGCACATCTTAGTCTTCTGAGAAACTGTTTGCATTTATGGAGCTCTGTGATAAACTTGTCATCAGATAACATTATATACTGTAAATTGATTGGTGAATATTTGCTGGTCTTTCCCTTGATATTGCATGGGTGCTTCTGCCACAGTGAAAGCAAATTGAATACCTTTCAATTTCTAACTTTCTCTAGACTAATCAAGAGTAACTGATGATTAGTTGCCATGGTTATTTCACTGGCTTGGCAAATATGTTACATGCTAATCCCAATAAATGGTAAAAAATGTATTAAAATCTTTTTTTTAGAGTAGAAATATTTCCCCAAAATGATACTGTAATAAAATGACTACTGGATGATTATTGTTGCTTATGGTTGCCAAGATGATCAGCGTTCCTATCTCCACAATCATCTTACAAGCAGCAATTTTTCTTCAGGCCTTCTGCATCCAACACACCACTACTATTCCTTTATGTCCTATTATGTTGGAACAAAAGCCATATTATTTGTACATAATTCAGATCTAAAAACAAGCATCTCAAAATCTTGGAAGGTTTTAGGGGTATAGTACACTATGGAAAGGGATATCAACTGCAACAGCGAGAGTACATTTCTTTTACTATAATCTAACACAGGTTCCATGCTCAGCACACAGGTTGTTGCAAATGAACTTACTTAAAGTAAATAACCATATTTTAAGAGTGTTCCATTGATGATATTTGTTTGAATTTTTGGAGGAATGGACTTTGCTTTCAAGTTAAATTAAACAATATACAAAATAATTGTTTGTGTTTTGTGCACCTAAATTATGGCACACCAGGAGATTAATCTCGAGCAATAAATCTCCTCTTATGTGGGTGACTAGTCTCCTGTAAATCCTTTTTCATCAGGTGATAAAGTGAATCGCTGGTGGTAAAACCCAAGTGTCAATTCACTCTTTCAAAATCACTTGACGTTTCCTCTTGAGGCAGATTGGAGCAACACATGGGTTTTACCACCGACGATTCACTTTATCGGCAGTGAGAAAGCATTTACAGGAGATTAGTCACCTGCAGAAGAGGAGATTTATCACTGGCGATTAATCTCCTGGTGTGCCATTACCCTTAAGGTGACTAGATATGGAAATTTGCTGACAAATCCCTCCAAAAGTTTGATGTTTATCCTCATATTTCCCCATCTTGTTTTGACCCTCATGAAAATTATATTGATAAGATAAATAATCAGGAATCTTCTTTTAGGGAGGGGTAGTGACATGACCAGTATTCCTCTGCTATTATAGGTATGGGACCTGTTTTCCAGAATGCTTGGGATCTAGGGTTTCCTGGATAAGGGGCCTTTCCTTAATGTGAACCTCCATGCCTTCCATTTCCATCTCAAGCAACATTAATTAAACACAATAGAATTGTTTTGCTTTCTATAAGGATTAATGATATTGTAGTTAGTATCATGTACAAGGTACTGTTTCAGGAAGAAAAAATCTGAATTCTTTGATTAAAATTGAGTTTGTGGGAGATGGCCTTCCTGTAATTCAGATCTTTCTGGATAACGTTTCTGGATAATGGAATTCCATACCTGAACCTCCCATATTTGCAATGCTTACCTGGTCAGCTGCGAGAACATTTGGTGATGCTGGTGATGTTTCTCTGAACTCTTGTTGCATTAATTATGCTCTGAATATGGGGCATGCGAGAAGGGGCAGTCCATTGCAAAAACCTTTTTCTTTATTAATCTTTTAACACAATTGTTCATGAGATTTTATTTAAACAGACAGCATTCTACCATTTTTACATGTAAAATATCTATCAAGTGTGGTACATTAAAACACAAAATGTTTTTCCTATAGGTTTTTCTGATTAAAAAACACATTACTATTTTAGGCAAACCTGACTTGTCAACTACCCTAAAAATGTTAATTAATGTTAATCAAAATTCTGGTTATCTATTTGTGAATAACTCACGAACATTACAGGTGGCCACATACTACCTGACCCTCTGGTGCTGTTACTAAACCTAGTTACAACTCTGGCTCTTCCCGGAGTTGCGAGAACTCTGCTTGCCATACTTATTATTATAGCTAAGAAATGCATTGTCATGCGCTGGAAAGCCTGCAATCCCATGTCACTTATGCTATGGCAGAATCAAGTAAACCAGATAATTCATTATGCAAGCTCATTTATACTAGAAGGTACTGCCCGGATAAATTTGGAGAAGTGTGGAAACCTCTGCTTGAAACCTCTGTCCCCAGTGCATTCCAATTCATTATGGAGCGCAGGCTATCTCAACACCAATTTTACTCGACAAGAGAAGAATTAGCCAGTGGTTCCTTCTCTAAGGAGCAGACAGACACACTATTGCACGGATATGATCATGCTGCATGTGAGCTTGGCTTGAGCTGGAATGTGCCCATTGTATTAAACACTTGTATAACTGTAATGCTCCTATCTATTTCTAGATATGTACTGTTTGTACCTGTACTAACCATTAAAAATTATGTTGTTAAAAAATATGTTAAAATCAAATATTCATGCAAGGTCGGTTGGATATTATTTTCGACCCGTGTGCATTACTGAAGATTATGACTGATTCATTTAGAAACGTGTTGCTCTTTTTTGCATGCTTGAAATGATTCACAGAGTGTTGCTATAGAGACACTAAGCACACATTAAAGGCATAAATCATATTTATTAATATAATAGGCAAACTTTGCCTGAAGGAGGGATCCTAATGATTACTGCTCTAAACACAGCTCGTGCTGGCAAGGAGTTTCCCATGATGACAGGTTATGTAGACTGCATTAGTCAGCCTGACGAAAAATAATTTCCTCTAACAGCTGCTATTGTGTGTAATTATGTAGGAGGTGGCACTGGCATAAGGGAATTCCTCTTTGGAGGCAAGTCAAGAGCATGCCAAGCTTCTGAAATTAATTATGCTGGTAGGCTATTTTTCTATTGTTTATTTGCTAATACAGCAACTAGAGGTGCTGCTGTGCCCCCTCGAAAAATGGTCTAGTAGATGTGATTGTAGTTTTGAGGATTAGGGAGAAGCAGCTGCCTAAAAAGAATGCAGGGATCTCCTGTGCTGGAAATGAGTTACATTTGCCACTATTCTCTGACAGTCAAAAGCTATGAATTGTAATGTATCAATATTTTGAGAGAGAAAGGTTGCCTCTCAAAAAAAATCTTATCTTATTTGTATGGTAGCTTACACTTTAATAACTTTATCCCTTGCTATTGGCTGGTTATCTATTCCTAGCATTCATTGAAGCTGGAATTATAAAGCATATCTAGCCTGCCTCAAAAAGTTTGTACATAAACAATGACAGTAATATTAAACATTATTGTGGGAATGTAATTTGTTTTGCTAGCACAACAAACATGCACAAAGACAATTGCAAACTTTAGCAAACATGCTTGCATCCTTTGTGACCTTTTTGACAACTGAATCGCAAAGTTTGAGAACAAATAGATTTTGCAAACATTCGCATCGTATGTAATTACATTTTACAAGCGCAAAGTCTTTTTAGCAACAAAATATTTAATAGAACTCCAGAGCAGGTTTTAATGCTAAACTTTTGCTTAGCAAAAATCCGCAATGTAATATTCGCTATACAGTGCTAAACATTCGCAAAGATGCCATTTTAAATAGTGCATGCAACTTTTAATTACATTTCCCCTTATATTACTTATATTACATGAATCACGTTCTTTGTTAAAAATGGCATTTTTGCAAATGTTTAGCACTACTCTCAATGTAAAATAATTCACTGGCGAATATTAGATCACTAAACAAAGGTTTAGTGTTAACACCTGCTCTTAAGTTTCGTGAAATATTTAGTCACAAAATACGCTTTGCGATTGCGAAATTTTATTACAAATTACAAATGTTGTGGAAGTTGGCAAAAGCCATTTGCAAGGAAGTTGTTGAGGTCTGTAATCGGTCAAAAAGGACGCAAACATCGTCGCTAACATTCGCAATGGTCTTTGCAAGCATTTTTTTGCTCTAACGAAACATATTGCATCCCCCCAATAGATTTTTCAAGTACTTTCACCACCCAATGATAATAGGTTCACTATGGACTTGTGCCATAACTTATATTGTTACTTAGGAAAGACTGTAATTTGCATAAATATATACAGGATTCTACCAGCTGGAAGACAAGTGCATATTCAATGTACTGTGCCACGTTGACCTGTTTTTTCTAGCCTTTAAAATGATACTGACAAAAATGTTACTCTCAAAATATTAAGCTAGATTTACTTAGCTCGAGTGAAGGATTAGAATGAAAAATACTTTGAATTTCGAAGTATTTTTTTGGCTACTTCGACCATCGAATTGGCTACTTCGACCTTCGACTACAACTTCAAATCGAACGATTCGAACTAAGAATCGTTCGACTATTTCGACCATTCAATAGTCGAAGTACTGTCTCTTTAAAAAAACTTCGACCACCTACTTCGCCACCTAAAACCTACCGAGCACCAATGTTAGCCTATGGGGACCTTCCCCATAGGCTTTCTAGGCAATTTCTGAATCGAATGAAAATGGATTAAAAAAATTTCTTCGATCGTTCGATTGAAGTTATTGTGGTAAATCCTTCGCTATTCGAAGTCGAAGGATTTTACTTCGATGGTCAAATATCGAGGGTTAATTAACCCTCGATATTCGACCCATAGTAAATGTGCCCCTAAAAGTTACCCATAGGTCATGTTGACTAGATTTTCCCCTGAGCTATATGCACAAGTTCTTCTTTCCGTGTTGCCATTCTGTAAAGGTTTTAGTTCTGAAGCTGGTTTATTTTTAAAATATATTTGTGCACTTTGCATTTAAAAAAATCAATGCATTTAAATAGCATACCAGGGTAAAAGAGAAAAAAGAAACTACAGTGTACAATAAAGCAGTCAAATCCTTAGTACTTTAAAATATATCATTTATTTCTTATGTAAAACCAGTTGGGTTATTAGGGGAAAAAAGATTGTGTGGTTAGGGGTGATTATATCACCTCAGGATTTTTATGATATGTTTCGGTGAAAACAATGCTATAGCCTTTTTATTGCTCATTGCTAAATTCTGAATTTCAATTAAACTTATTTAATTTTATTGCAATCAGTGCCTTTCTAACTACAGCTGTGTGAGTCATCAGAAGAACACACTTAGATCAAAACATATTGCACTGATCAGAGAAGCCTGATCCCGAAGGTATATTCCAATGCTGTTTCCTAAAACGGGTTGGCCTGGTTAAATGATCAAATATTAGATGTAGGTGGATAAAGCGTCATTTGGGATTTCAGATGAAGAGCAATTATTTTTGTCCGGTATTTGTTTTCCTATAAAAGGGTAAGGTTAGAGTTTATCTGGCTCTCAGGTTGAATATGTTGACTAGGTAGCAGTGAGTGGCATCTGAATGATGCACAAGTTGGTCATATGTAGAAATGCAAAGCTTAGAGGAAACACTGAAGCAGAGTCCATTGTGAGAAACTCAGATAACTTTTTTATGTGCAGGTTTCCTATGAGCATGCCTAAATAACTAGCCACAACCTATGTTGAATGTAGAATTGGACTGTTTAAACTAAGGATACACTGTAGCCATCCAGCTTTGAACAGCAGCTTCCAACATAGGAGGACTTGCTGCTCAACAACAAGTCGATGGCTACACAATGAAAATACTGTATTAGTAAGTACCAAAGGATTTTCAAAAGCAGTTTTAAAGGACCAGTTGTAGGGAGTGTGAACCTCAATTTTTTTTAATTAAAAAATTTGTAAGTGTAGAATGAAAATAAAATGCAAAGACATATTAAACTTTTAAATCGCTAAGTCTTTATTAAGAAATAACTTACCGAATCTCCGCTTGAGCTCCTCTTCAGAAAAGGCGATCTGGCGATCCATCGTGTAGTGCTCGATTTAACCTCCCTGCTTTCCTTACAGGAGATAGCCAGGGAGGAGAAATCGAGCGACGCATGATGGATCGTCGCCACGTCGCCTTTTCTGAACAGGAGCACAAGCGGAGTTTCAGTAAGTTATTTCTTTAAAAGTTTAATATGTCGTTGTGTTTTTTTTGTTCTACAGTAACAAATTTGTTAATATAAAATATTGATGTTACTGATCCGTTAAGTGTACCCCCCAGTGTAGATGCCAAGGCAATAGGCTGTATCAGGACAACTTGAGAGACTTTAGTTCCAGTGACAGAACTCGTAGAACTAGTGGCACTTGGTCCCAAATGAAAATAAATGCAGTTTTACTATAAAACACCTTTCAGATCACTTAAGATTCTACCATATACCCAAAACATTGTTGTTCCTATTTTACCTTTACTGGCTTCTCTAATGGTAGAGCATTACCTTTTTAGACTAATGAAATCGTTGGCAAAAAGTCCTTTTTTCCATATTCCCTATTTAAGTAAATATGCTTTGCCCAGTAATAGCAGATCAAGATTAAAAGAACACTGTGATCTTGAAGAGTTTCTCCTCAATGACCTACCTAATGTTTAACTAATAAGAGTGTGATCTATAAAGCAAAGCAATTCAGTCTATAACATCCATTCTTTCTTTGTGCATTAGCACAGCCCCAGGACAAATATCCTATATTTTTAAAGAACATATTATTTTGCAAGAGGAAGTAAACTTTAAAAAACATAAAAACATCAAAACATTGAATTAAAAAGGGAGACTCAAAGCCAGCTTTACAAAGAACATTCAGATTCTAGACTTACAAAAACATAGAAAGTACAACTGCAGGCATTACAAAACGGTTCTAAATTTACAAATTTAAATAAAAAATAAAACCTAAAGACTTCAAATGAAGCACTGAAAAAGAATCATAATATAAAAAAAGTCTTCCACAAGATTATTTGGTCACCTTCAATCCATGAATTCAGGAGCTGAATGTTATTTACATTTATGCCAAAATGCGTGACTTCATTTTTGCTCGCCTGTCTTTATCAAACAAAGGTCCTCGCCAGGTTGCCAAAGATGTAGTTAAACGTCTTCTCCAGGGCGGTGCTCGTGTTTGGCTGCCATCTTGCGTTAAGCTTTCAGCTTCGCTTCTTTTGTGTTCTCTTTCTCGGCTGAAATAAGATGCTATAACTTATCACCTGGTAGAACCTGAAAGCATAGAAAACATCTTCAAGGCACTTTTTCAGTGGAAACACTATTTATTATAGATGTTAATATCGCTACTCTATTTTCATAACAACCAATGATATGTTTAAAGTTACATAGCTCAATAATAATGAGATCTCTTTCAAATCTCTTCAAAAATATGCTTGTAAGCTAATATATCATTCTTGGATACTAGTGTTAAAGAATAATGTCTTTTTTAAAGAGACTCTATTGTACCTATTGTTTTAAGAAATACAATATCTGTGTTTTTGGATATTTCAGGAACTAAACAAGAATATAAAAGCGATTCCACTTTCACATCCCAAAGAACTTCAAAGGAGCTGATAAAACTAATTACCAGTCCTCTGAGAGGCCCCTGATAATAATGATAATGAGCTATCCAAAGGCTGCTGCTGAGAGAAGGAAGAGGTTTGTTTGTTAAAAGGTATATAGTGAGCTCTTAGCAAACTTCCCTCTTTCTAAAGGAAGGTAGAGGTAAAGCCAGTGAAAATAACCAACTTTCAAAGTATTGCTTTATAATGACAAAAATAGGAAATATGGATTTGTTTAGAATTAAAACAATAGACAGAATGCAATTTCAGCAGTCCTATTCATTGTAATGTGTGTCCATAGATACTGAAGCAGAATTGCAGTCTGAATATCTGAAAACTTCCATGAAAATGAAAAACGTTAAGAACAAAACTAATAATTTTACTCTAATAATTTTAGTCTACATCTAAATGTTAGTCTAAATACAGAAACAGAATTACAGGCACATGAAGCGATGATAAAAACTACATTTAAAATGCCTTAGGAGTTTTGGAAAGACGCCACAGTTCATATATTTACAATACAAAAATATAATACATTTTTACTATGCTTTCATGTTATGTGTTTCTAAGGTTTATAGAAAATCACCACGGGAAGCAGAGAATTTTCAAAAGCATGTACTTTCACATCTCTCTTAAAGAGCAGAGCCCACCCAGGCCTCACTTTGTTACACTTGGTCAAAAGGATGGGAAGTACAACTTTAGTTCTAGCACATTACTAATAATAGAGTGGAAATTGTTGCCATCATGCAAGAAGTCAATGAACATGGACACAGGGCATCAGTGCAAAATAGATAGAATCCAATAAATGGAATAGCTAGAACTATAAATAGTTTGATAAAGTGTTTAAAATGTGCATAATATAATGCCATGAATGGTTTATAAATGGTGGCAATATGGAGACAAAAGAAAGATGTGAGCAGTGCAGAGAGTTTATATTAGGACTAATGGTTTATAAATGATGAAAATAAAGGAAGAACAATGGTGCAGAATAGAACATTTTGAGCATTGGATGTATATAATGTTAGGAGTGTATGGATTATGTTTGGGTAAGGATAGGAAAAATGTTTGCAACCAGGCTCTTGAAGAAACTATATATATTTAAAGGGGAACTCTACTCAAACATAACTTAAGCTTTTTGAAAAGTAAACATAATTTCAAGCAACTTTGCAATATACATCAATTAAAAAATATGCAGACTTTTCATGATTTTTAATGGTTTGGAACGGTTCCCTAAGCCTAGCCCCCTGCTCTTCTGCTGATCTATCTGATTACTTTGCTGAGCTGGCTGACTACTGTTACTTTGTATCAACAGCCAGCTGTCCTCCAAACCTCACAATTCCCTGTACACATGATTTCAACAAGGAACGGAACTGTTAGAAGAACTGTTAACCAGCTGAATTGCAGCATAGAAAATGGCATTTATTTATACTTTTTGAAAAACAGGTAACTGTGATGGGTATATAAGGGGTTTCTGGGTTATGTGAGACTCTTTACAAAATTATTTTTGGAAGCCGCAGTTCTCTTTAACAACTTGTAAATGTCTGCTGTTCTTCATCAGAATACCAAAACTTGACTATACATGCCTAAATTTGACTATCCCTGCCAATGAGCTAAATGAACACTTTGGGGCCGATTTAACAAAAATCAAGTTGACAGTTCTTTTTCTCAATTCAAGAAAAACATGGAGAAAAAGCAGGTGAGAAAAAACACGCAAATATTTTCTGAAACCTAGAATAGTCAGAATGTATTAAAGGGAAAAAAATGCAAAAAGTCGGCCGAAAAAAACGAGCAAGTAAAAGCTAGTGAGCCTGTATAGAAGTCAATGGGAGTATTCACTAACTTTAATTTCTTTTCCCAGGTTATTAAAACATTTGAAATTTTCAGCCTCATTGAAAATTATTCAATGGGATTCCTGCTGGCATGCTTCTTTTTTCCACAAAAAAAATGTGCATATTTGATTGCATTTTTCCTTAAATAACCTAGAAAAAGTCACAAGTTTTTCACCGTTTCTTTTCCCACAAGATGCTTCCCTGCAAAGGTAAATTAATCAAGGAAAATCTTTTGCTTACTTGTTTACTTGTTATGAAAAAAAGAACTCAGAAGCATCAATGCCTTCTAATGAAATGCCCCAGTCCTCCGTTTCTAGTGAAACATTAATTTCCTGTGCTGATAACTACTGTCTTACATTTTCAATTACAAAAAGCTGTTTGTCTGCTGCATTCATTTATTTTGCTTTGTCTGTTTTCACTGACTTTATTATGGCTCTTGGTATCTTTTCTACAAAGAATATTATTGGAGATTATAAATAAAAACATATGAATATCTACTTGCCCGAGGCTGCTGTTTTAACAGTTAATAATTTTCTTGAAAGAGCTGAAATCTTAAAATCACAGGAAGTTCCTTATCAATACCAATTAGAGGAAGGATAACCAGATCTCAATCTAAAAATAGTCTAATTGAAATCATGTGGCTTACAGATGCAGGTGTAGAGAAATATTGTTATCAAATCATGCTGATAAAAGTAAGCACTTATTTTATTTGTCTAGGACATACTTTCAGCACTTGCAGGAACAATTTCCATCCACAGTTATCTAAGATACCTAATAGTTTAGGATTAAAACTGACAGTGATGATGTCATTAAGGAAAATGTTGTATAAAAATCCGATTTTTCGACAATTTCTTACAGTGTTAAGGAACTTACTGTAGCTTCCATTAAGGGGTCAAGACAACAAGCAACATAAATATAGAACAATGCATCCCGTTGCAAAAAAAATGTATAATAATGAAACCCTGTACTGTAATTTATAAGGCTATCAAATGTGACATGGAAGGTGATGTGGTTTTATTGCATTATTTAGCAAGTAACAGCTTTCTAAATGCGGAGGTTCCAGCAGGTGTAGCAATAATAGTGCAGTACAGTCAGTCCATCCAACCAGTTCTATACCCCTGCTATAGTCAATACACAAACTGTAGTTACTCCCCACTAGTGATGGGTGAATAAATTAGCCAGACACAAATTTGCGGCGAATTTCTAAGTTTCGGCGCAATTGAATTAATTCACAAAACTGCAACGACAATTTGCCGGCGATAAATCCGAAGCCCCTAAAAAAATTGTTGCAAGTTAAAATTGCTGCTTCAAAATTATTTGGATGTCCGCTACCTTTAATGTATTTGGACCAAATAATCATGCGTATAAAAATTGTCGATTGTGTCAAAATTATTTTGGACACCCATTGGTTCTAATGCGTTTTGCTAATTTTTCGCTGTTACCTGAATTTCGCCAATTTCTCAGCGAAAATTTGCCCATCACTACTCTCCACTCTTTCCAGCATATTAATATCATTCTTATGGACTGGAACCCAAAATTGCCTTACCAGTGACCTATAAAGAGTCAAAATTATGTTACTTTTACAAATAGAAGTGGCTTTGCAACTAGGTCAAATTATTATTATGGGTGACTTCAATTATCCAGACATTGCCTGGGGTGATTGGGCCAAGACAGAAAAAACTAGTAGGTTTGTAAATATGCGGACAACTTTTCATTCAGCTCGTTCAAGGAACTACTAGAAATGATTCTCTTTTGGATCTTGAAATAACTAATAACACCAAACTTATGTCTAGCATTTGTGTGGATAAGCATTTAGGGAATAGTGAGATTCTGTTGCAGAGGCAACTCTATAAGGGAGTAACTAAAACACTACATTTTAGACATGCAGACTTTGACAGTATAAGGGCATCTCTACAACATATTAAGTGGGAAATTCTAAAAATGGGATGTCTTTAAAACGCTGCTTAATAAATATACATGTCAGTATATTCCCCTTGTAAGTAAGGAACAAAACCTTTGTGGTTCAATAGAAGTGTTGGTGTTGAGATTGGTACGAAATGATGTGCTTTTAAGGCTTTCAAGTTAGCTGGGACAGCCAAAACATTATTATCAAGTACAAGGAGGCCAATAAATCACACAAAAAAGCTAAGACAAGCTAAAATCTATATGGAAAAAGGTATTGCAGCAAGCAGTAAAAATAATCTAAAATTATTTTTTAAATATGTTAATAGTAAAAAAATAAAATAGGAAGGGTGGGACCCTTAATATCAGAGGGGTGTCAGTTGGTTGATGAGAACAGAAAAAAAGCAGAGATTCCGAACTGTTATTTTTCATCTGTCTACACAAATGAGGAACCAGTTAAAGGAGAAGGAAAGCTCCAAGACAGTTTATTGCCAACAGATTAGCCACAATAGTGCAATCTAGAACGCTATATTTATTCTGCAGAATGCTTTACCATACCCGAGTAAACAGCTCTAGACACTGTCTCTGTTTGTTTAGGATAGAAGCTGCCATATAAGCTTGGTGTGATATCACTTCCAGCCTGAGTCTCTCCCTGCTCACTTACAGCTCTGAGCTCAGATTACAGCAGGGATGGGAGGAGGGAGGGGGAGAGGAGCAAACTGAGCATGCTCAAGCCCTGCCCTGGAGGTTTATGCTGAAAACAGGAAGTCTGATACAGAAGCCCATGTGTACACAATAAAAGGAAAGGAATGCCGAGTTTCTTTTGACGGACTCAGAGCAACATTACTTTGAGGGTATACTGGTGTATTTATATAGACCTTTCTGATAAAGCTTACTTAGTTTTAGCCTTTCCTTCTCCTTTAATGAATATTTTCTTCTTGATAGTCCGAATTCTAGTAATACAACTAATGATGCATGGTTCGCACATGAGGAATTTCAAAAAAGACTAGAACATGTTAAGATAAACAAAGGTCCGGGACCTGATGATATTCATCACAGGGTACTTTGCGAGCTTAGCTCTGTGATTGCCAAACCTCTTCACTTAATTTTTCAGGATTCATTGAGGTCTGGTGCTGAAAGACTGGCAAATTGCTAATGTGGTGCCACTATTCTAAAGGGGATCCTGTTCTAAGCCTCAACACTTTAGACCGGTTAGTCTTAGTCAGTAGTAGTATAGCTTTTCGATGATTTATTAAAGGATAAGATATTGGACCTCACTGCAAATCATAATACACGGCATTCAAAATTTGGGCAGTGTGCTGAAGTATTTTGTTTTGGCATTATGGGAGAGTTATTGCTGTAACTCACCTTATCTAAATACTTGAGTTACCCATATATATTTGTAATACAGATATACAGTTGTTTTACACTGTCAGCTCCTTTTGTACCATCAGGGCCAGAACTAGGGTAGGCAGAAGATGCACCTGCCTAGGGCGCAACAATGGGAGGGCACTGGGCAGGTATTGGTTAAAGGGTCTGCCTACCCCTAGTCTGTGTTCTTTCCCCTCTGCCACTCTCTCCCCTCCCTCCACTGCCCTACCCTCTGCCTCTCCTCTGTTACTGGCATACGCATGCACATTCGCAATTTCGTGCACACGTACAATCATGCTCACGTGAGAGCGCATGGGGGGCAACGTGAGGAGCAGGTGGTCAGCTTGGCCTGCTCTTTGTACTATTCCTTTCTCTAAACTTTCTTCTGTTGAATAGTACAACTATATTGTAAACCAACCAAAAAAGTCTCTTCCTTGTAAATGATTTTCTTGAATTGAAATGTTTATTAAAAATGGCAACTATTAACTGCTTAAGGCCCACAGATGTTGACCCAATGATATTGTTAGTGCAATCTCTAGAAATGCTATCGCTGATACACTACTCTGTGTTACAAACAATCTTTATTGGCTCCAGATGTCTGAAGGTGAAACTTTCTTAAAGGTGTAAAATAAAACCTTGGCTATTTAGATGCAAGGACAAGATTAGTGTGTTACATTAAAATGAGGTTTCAATTACTTGCATGAATAATCACAACTTCATCAGGGTTCAAAGAGAATGTAAACTAGTCTCTGAGAAGATAGCTGTGGCTGCTTTAACACTAAAACATGTTTTCAATGGTAGATACAGCTTTCATAATGTCATAGTTTAGCAGTACTGCTTAATCCTTGTTAAAACAAGGCTTGTATACGTAGAAGCTATGCTTCCTAAATAGCTATTCTAAACAAAGCCTTTACTAGTAAACCAATTTATGTGAAGTAATTAAAAGATGTAACAGAAGAAGAACAGATATCCCCAAAAATTCTAATCCAGTTGATATTATTTAAGACAGCTACTTAATGTTAAATTTTAACTTCAGCATGAGCGTTTTATAAAGAGCACCACATGGGCCAGTCATGACCGACTGTGACTTTTATTCCTGGCATCTTTACTTCACACTCCTCCAACATTTTCTCCCAATTGCCCGATAAACTCAGTTGTGGATGTTCTATTACCAGTTCATTCCCACACTAAAGGTTCATGGTATCTAAATTAATAATGCAATACTTTTTTTTTTTTTTTAATTGCCGGATAAGCCAAGAGGCGTCAACCCTCCTAAGAGCCTTTTGAAATGGATGGAATGTTCCAAGACTCCTCATTAGAAATAATGCAAATACTAAAACACATTGCAGTGCCATTAATGGATTTAACACCATTAATCCAAAATGATTATCTGGATCACATGAAAGGACATATATGTAGAAAAAGTTATACCTGTATGCGAGAAGAGTTTATAGTTTACTTGATATGGAACTCTCTATTTTAAGTGATACTATTTGTAGTTGCATTGTCAAAGGTCTAGATCTCTGTTTAATCTTCATTAAATACAGTGTTTGTTTATAGTGATGGGCGAATTTGCGCCGTTTCGGTTTGCCGAAAAATTTGTGAATTTCGCTATAAATTCGCGAAACGGCGAAAAATTCACGAAACGGCACCGGCGTCTCGTTTTTGATGCCGGCGTCCGTTTTTTTGGAAAAAATTTTTTGACGCCGGCAAATTTTTGCCGTGAATTTTCGCAGGCGTTTCGCGAATTCACGCCTGACGAATAAATTCGCCCATCACTATTTGTTTATTTACTGTCCTCTAAGATGCTGAATTATAGATGCCGATTTACTGAGAATAAAGAAATTACTCAGGGTGTGTGAGACTATAATTCAAGGAAAAGTTTCTGAACCCTCCTTTTTGTCTTCATACCATTACCCAAATGTAACATCATAAACTCTACGACAGCTCGAATAATGATAAAGGAAAATATTTCAACATATAGGGGGGATTCATTTAATGGCTAATTTTTGCCAGCGAATGCTCTGCCACACTTCGTGCCACTTCTTCAGGCATAAATTTGTTACCACTACGTTAATTCACTAAAATGTGAAGTTGCGCCTCTGTAGCCGAAAACTGGCGGAGTTTCACTATAGTTAATTTGTTAGCGTGAGCATTTCATAGTGAACTTTAGCTAGCGTTCAATTTTGCCTAGCGAAACTTCGTTAGTACTCTTACGATTAGGTAAATTTGAATAGGACAGGTACATATAGGTCATATATATGTCTTTATTAGAGATGTGGGTGCAAATGCTTGAAGTGGCCACTTATTATCACATATGTCCAAGGAAGCAAAATAAAAGATAAAAGAGATCCTCTAATGCCCTAGACATGAGCCCACCCTAAAACAAATGTGGCATGCCCCTCAAATTGGTTAGAAAAAATTTTAACACCTAAATCTTTAATAGTTAGAACTTTTGAAGGCAATCCAGCGTTTTTTAGAACTTTTAGGACTTTCCGGAATACAAGATATGATGTCACTGACATAAGAATGAGGAGGATGTAGTTCCCAGGTCTAAGGTGGGCGAAGGAGACTTTGGCGAAAGAGGTAACGTTCTATAAAATTTGCACTTCAGTGAATTTGCAGAGTAACGATCGTTCATCTAAGCAAAAATGTGCTGTATGCCTATTAATAAATTGGCAATGTACCTGCGGATGGGATTTCTGGCGAATCTTCACTAGCGAGGGCCACTTCGCCCTTAAGTAAAACTGCCCCATGGAATGCGCAGTGCTGAAGAAGTAAAAGTGCAGCAAATGTAAAAAATATGCAGTCCTCTCCTGGACAAAATTAAACTCCTGAGTGCCTGAATATAATGGTATGACAATAGATAGTGAGCTAGTTACATGCCGTAGGTTAATAGACTCCTGATAAATTGATCATAGTGTGGGTGAATGTGATAAGGAACTTAGATTGTAAGCTCAACTGAGGCAAAGCTGAGTTGGGTAATGCTCTGTATGTCAGTACTATATAAATAAAGGATAATAAAAATAAAACCAAATACTGATATGTGTTTATCTAAAATCACACCAGTAGGAGTGTGGGAGTTACAAGCATATATGCACCATGTTAGAAATTAAATTATCCTCAAAGGTCTGTTTAAAGTCTGCTATGCCATCAGGTATATTTGCTGTTCTCGCTTTTTCCTTTATATTTATTCCTTAGTAGTGCCATTACTTTCCTGCTTTGCGTCTAAATACACCATATATTTTGCAGCAAGTTTCCTTGCATTGCTAAGCCAATGTGACATGGTAACTCAATTAGCCTTGCAAAATGAAACATGCCATTAATCACAGCACAATTGTCCCTTGAAAAGTATCAAATATTCCCAACAACTTTGCTATTCCAGATTCTTCACTTTATGGCAAGGGACACAGAAAACACATTAAGCTCAACAGATTTGCCAACATTCATTAAAGGAAGTACTATATTTCCAGTAATTAAAACAAAGTAAAAGCTGTCACATGGCCAGATTTGTTAAGCCTCATTGCAGATTTCATATGATATCTCAAGGTTTATTCTGTTTAAACAAATCACAGTATGTGCAAGGAAGGCTACTAAAACCATATTTAATTTATTATTGTCATATCCTTCAATCTCAATTAGGGGAGAGGAGGGTCTCATTTTATAACTGGATACATATGTGAAAAACAAAACAATTTACTCATTATTTATACCCAAGTAACAAACAATTTGCAAATACCACACTGATACACAGTAAATTATACATGCATTAATTCTGTATGCAGGGTAACAGGCATTTGCTAAAATTTGAAAACATGCACAATTTTAATAATAAAGAGGTATTTAACTATGTATAAGTGGCATATGTAAGGGAATAAGAGGTTGTAAGAGAAGAAAAGGGCTTAGATGGTGCTAGGAAGGACAGAAAGTAGATGGATGGGGATTGATATGAGAGGGTTTGAATCTCGCAGGAACTAAGATCAGGATAGGGAAAGCTATTAGTGGGAGAAAAGGAAGAGGAAACCTTCTGGAAGCAGGGACTATCCCGGCCCCTCTGCTGCCTTAGGCAGCTTGCTGTGCTGCCACCCTCCACCGCGTGCTCACCTTATTATGCTGGAGGGGTCGAGAGGGGGGTCCATAATGGCGGCAGCGGTGTCCAGGGGGGGTCAAGGATGCCACTGCAGAGTGCACAATTGATCTCTGCACCAGAACAGCCAAATATTCAGTTTGAAAACCAGGAACCAGCATTTTTGCCACCCCTGGTAACCAGTGAGGCACTGCCTAGAGGAGAATGTTAAAAATTCCCGGAGCCCCAGTTCAAGTTATGACTAAATATAAACTACACACGGTATACACATGAGCCATGAATTTTGTGTAAACATTATCCTTTATCAATGCTTAGTGATATAAGGTGTAATTATAAAAAATTATGTACCCACTGTTGTAAATTGTGAGGACTTTATACTAACATTGAAGTTGAAGATATATGACCTGTATACAGTATAATAAGCAGTCTGTTTTTGGCCCTGTGCTTTTATATGGGCAAAATAGACCCATCAATGGTATAGTGAGTAAAAACATATTAACATAGTAAGTTAGGTTGAAAAAAGACACACGTCCATCAAGTTTAACCTTTTAACTCTATTTTAACCTGCCTAACTGCTATTTGATCAAGAGGAAGACAAAAAATTTAAGCCGCTTCAATTTGCCTCAGAGGGGGAAAAATCCTTCCTGACAAAATGGCAATCGGACTTGTCCCTGGATCAACTTGTACTATGAGCTATAGTATCTTCCAAGTACCCCCTCTTGTAAAATATAAGGATATTATAAGTTTCTGAGGAGTTCTATAACCATATAAAAGCACAACATTTTTTCAACAGGGGGTACTTTATTTATGATAACACTGTGCACAAGTTTCAGTGAGTCGTGTGACAGAAATGAAATCATTATGCTTCGATTATAAGCAATGACATCACTAAGCATAATTTATAAGGATATAATCTACAGGATATTCATGGCTCTTGTGTAATATATCCTTATAATACACAAAAGCCATGAATATCTTGTAAATTATATCCTTATAAACGGTGAGTTCTGATGTCATTTCTGTCACATGACTCCTTGAAACTTGTGTATTATAATAAATAAAGTACCCCCAGTTGCAAAATATGAACATATTAGAAGCTACCTTGCCTTCGGCCTCGTGTTTTTATATGGTCATGAAACTCCTTGGTAACTTATAATATCCTTATATCTTTATTCACTATATAAACGATGAGTACTGATGTTATCAGTTATAAATGGTGAGTAGTGAAGTAATTTTAGAAGCTATATAAAAAATATATGTATAAAAACACTCGTGTTATAATGTGGTCATGAAACTCCTTGGTAACTTATAATATCCTTTTAATTTACAAGAGGGGGTACTTTATTCACTATATAAATGTTCATGGAATTCCAAGGTGACTTCTTATATACTTATATTTTACAGTCAGGGGTGTGTTATTCCTTATATAATATCAAAGGCACCGGTGAGTTTTCTGAAAATCATTACCTTGTGTTTTATGTGGTTTTACCTTGTCTACACAGGCGCGTGTAGGCGCCGAACGCAGGTTGAGACGCAACATACTGCATTTTTCCTGCCTTCGGCGCCTACACGCGGCTGTTTGAGTACAACCCCATTGGAAAAAACGTAATACATCTATTCCTGCACAGGGGAGCGCAGCTACAACCGCTCATCAGTAAGAGCCCTAACCCCCAAAAATGAATAATTAATGGCTCTTACTGACGAGTGGTTGAAGCTGCGCTCCCCTGCGTTCCGTTTTTCTGCATTCAGCCGCAGGGGAGTGCAGGAATAGACGCATTAAGCTTTTTTCAATGGGGCTGTACTCACAGAGGCACGTGTAGGCGCCAAACGCAGGAACAATGTAGCATGTTGCGTCTCAACCTGCGTTCAGCGCCTACACGCGCCTGTGTGAGTACAGCCCCATTGAAAAAAGCTTAATGCCTCTATACCTGCTCTCCCCTGTGGCTGAACGCAGAAAAACGGAACGCAGGGGAGCGCAGCTACAACCGCTCGTCAGTAAGAGCCCTAAATATTACGTTTCTAAGATGTGAAATCCATATCTTGACTGCCATTACAATAAAGGGAACCCTTTCTATGCTGTTCATTACGCCCATGCCTTCCTAACTTCTATCACTTTTTAATAACATTACAGCTAGATAAGGCTAAAGAGGAAACAGAGGACTTTTAAATCCAGAAACAATGCTAGGGTGAATGTAGAAATCAGTTTCAGCTGGTGTAAAAAAAAGCAGGCAATGGGTTGCTCATAATTTGCACCTCACTTTACTGATGCCGATATCTACATTACATCTTCTCAAATTATGGCATAATAGAGCTGAACCTTTGTAAAAAGAAACCATCTGCGTGAGCCCTCTGCAATATGATTTACATTGTACGCACACATGCAAACACACAAACATCCCTCAGATAATTCTGGGTCGGTCGTTGGTTTTATTTATACGAACAAGGGCATCCAGATGGTGGCATCCACTGAACTGATTATTATCAATAAGCTACATCTGGTATGTTTTTATATTTCTGAGAATTTAAGTTTTGCTGCAATAATTTTTATAGTTGAGCAAACAGCTGAAAGGGTAAAAAGTGAGGAAGCCACATCTACTGTAAATCTATCCTGGAGTTCTGTTTTAGCTGAACAGACCTGTTCAACTTGGAATATTTGCTATTGTTTCCTATGTAAAAATACATAAGGCATTATTTGGTCCTTAGAACAGAACGTTCTGAGTCGCTCTTCCATGTTCTCTTTATAGTAAAAAAGGACCAGTCAAGGATATTGTCAGTTAAACTCAATTCCAAAAAAAAAGTGGGATGGACGGTACTAGCGTAAATTCTTTATTAAAAGCCTTTTTGTTTGGCCAGCTACGTGGGATGGCACCTTTAACTGCTGAAAAGTGCATTATATAAACAAGAGTTATTGCGTAACTGCTTAACATCCCAGTAACACGGGTCTTTATGGTCTTATAAAAACATGTATATCGTGGGGTATTCATCTCTGAGAAGGCCTCATGTGTTTATAGGCAGCAATTAGAGCATGGTATGTATCAGAAATCTGAAAGGAAAATATACAAGACGTTTTTAAAAGGTGAAATAGCTCTCCCACAACCATAAACGGCACTTCTCACCAGCAATAACCCAGTGAATTTGGCATAACATCTGGTTCCCACAGCAACAAATATAGGTGCACGCAATGGATTTCTAAATATGACATTTTATTTCACGTCATAAAAATATATAGAGTTTGAGGTTTTATTTAGAGAAAGAGTGTCCCAGGGCAGTCGCTAAAGCATTGCTGGTTTCAATACCACAGTGCTAAATTGTGCTCTGCAGCACCGTTAATATAATAATAATACATAAATTAGTAGTATTATTATTAACAACATTATATCTACAGATGTTAATTCGGTTATATACCCTATTTCAGAGATAAGTAAGTACTGTAATAAATGGGGTTGCATCCACACCAGGACCTCTAGACTAGGCCATGAACACACTAAACAAATACACATTGCCATACATTCCTCTCATACTAAATGGATTAAGAAAGTCATCCCCAACTATGTAAATACTAACCACAATCAGCACTCTCAAACCCCAGCTGCAAAGATGTATTTTGAGCTGTATTGTAGAAAAAGGAGCGGTAAGAGACTGGAAATACTGAGACATGACGTTTTAAGAAGTATGGGCCACACAGGTGCATGTACTAGAACACAAAGGGGGAAATAATCACATTCTCTGCTCTTGTTATAACACCCATCATTCTCAGCCTCTGTCAGGTGATCCCTGTAAAGTCCAATAAAAGGACAACCGTTTTCCAATCATTATTACAAAACGATATACATGAATTCTGAAAGTGAGTGTAGAACTGGCTAGACCATGGATGTGTTTGACATGGCTGCTCAGCTGAAATATTTTGCAATATATCAACAATGCTGTATTGCTTATTTTTTAGTAGTTTTTGCAAAAATGTATTAATGGGCTTTAAAGAGGTTGTTCACCTTTAAATTAACTTTTAGTATGACGTAGAGAGTGATATGCTGAGACAATTTGCAATTAGTATTAATTGTTTATTATTTGCAGCTTTTGAGTTATTCAGCTTTTAATTCATCAGCTCTCATGTTTGCAATCTGGTTGCTAGGGTCCAAATTTCCCTAGAAACTATGCATTGATTTGAATAATATACAGGAATATAAATAGGAGAGGGCCTGAATAGAAAAATGAGTAATAAAAAGTAGCTATAAAAATACATCTGAAGCCTTACAGAGTATTTGTTTTTAGATGGGGTCAGTGACTCCCTTTTGAAAACTGGAATGAATCAGAAGGTGGCAAATAATTCAAAAACTATAAAAAAAAATAGATAATGATGGCCAGTTGAAAAGTTGCTTAGAAATAGCCATTCTATAACATACTAAAAATGTGAACCTCCCTTTTACTTAATTGATATGAGCAAGTACTGAGTGCCATTGGACTGTCTAAGCACCTTTTACAATACAAATTACTTTTACATAAATTACAGATTTTTTTCATTATGCAAAATGTTATTTTTTCATTGTTTGTGTGGATTTCCCCTTTAATAAATATGAAATATACTGGTCCCTGTAGCAATCCCTAAAATGGAGGGGAGGGGAGAAAAGAGTAGCTTGTGGAAAGTAATGACTAAGTATAAAAGGAAGCCATTATATAAATAAACACCTGATGTCTCTGGCTATATTAGTACATAGCGGCCTTTTTATCATGGTGTAAAAAAGTGGAGTGAAGCATTACTGGTGATGTTGGCCAGAGCAACCAATCAGCAATAAGATTTCAACTGCAAATATCTGATTGGTTGCTATGAGCAAAATCATCAGTAATGTTTCACTCCAATTTTTACCCAGCATGATAATAGAACCCTTTTGATACATTTTTTACTTTTTACTGTATTCTACACAGGTAAATGTGACTTGTTGCCAGGGCAGCCATCAGGGATTAAAAGAGCCTCATCATTGCTGGCACCCTAATAATCCATATTTTGTATACTTTGCTTTGTCACAAAGATGGATCCAAAGGCAAATCGTGCCGATTTTTTTTTTTAGGTAGTTGCAGTATGGAAACACTTCAATACAATACATTACATTGCAAAGGTATTAGTAAAAAAATTGCCGCTCGCGTCAAAATTATTTTCACCCCCATTGACTTCAATGCGGTTTGAAAATTTTGCTATAAATTAGTGAATTTTTCAGAGAAGTCTTTTGATAGAGTACGTACCAGATTTGAACAAAGATTTTGTTATTCTGCTTTACTAGACATGATGGGTTTGCCCTTGTTTACCTATCCTCTGGCTATATTTGTTTTATAAGATGAAAGCTGCAGTTAGAGAAGGATGTTCTACATCAGACATACGTAGAATTTATAAAACAGGTGGAGCCAATATTGTTCATGCAAATGAAGCAGGGCGTGGCTCTGTATGATAGATGCATCATTTAGCTTTTAACATTCCAGGCAACTTAGACATGAAAGTACCAGAACACCAGACAACATTTTTTGGTCTACCTTTTATCAGTGGAGGGTACTCTAAATTATTGTATTAACCCTACTCCATTAATACTGATTTACCATAATTTACACATTAGTGGGGTACTGGAGTAGTAACTATAACCTCCCCAATAAAAAAAAAAAAATATTAAAAAAACACACTATTATTAAGTAAAACCCTGCACACCCTTTTTGGTCAACATATACACAAATACACAAAGGCAGTATGCTAATTCCAAATGAATGTTCAGTTTACTAGAACATTTACTACCTTTTATATATACTCTGTCACTTGTTTACTAGAAATGCACAACATGGATATATTAAAGTAGTAGCAGGCAAAGGGTTTATTGTGCTCCATCTGTAGATTGGAAGATGTGCATTGATAAACCCCGTCTAACCCTGTCCAGGGCCAGATTTAGATTCCAGGCGCCTCTAGGCCCGCTGTCGTTTGTCGCCCCTGTCCCCTCCCTTTTATTCGTTCAAATTTTCATCATCCGGACCGGAGCAATGGGGATTGGTGCACAGGAGATTTTAAAAATTTTAAAAAATTTCTATGCTCATCTCCAGTGTTTCTGAAACAATGTAGGTTCGGTTGGGCAATATGCCACCCCTAAAAAGGACTAAGCAGTCATATGCTGTAACTTTAAGGACGGTTTAATCCTTTTTTTCTTTCATTTTCCTATCTGTTTTCTGATTGGTTGTTTTTTGTTTAAATGCTCATTTCCTGTGGCTGACATCATAGCCCATGATTAAGTGTCCTTGAGGGTACAAAACGTGTAGGGCAGATGGAGATGCAAGTATATATTTTTGTAACTTTGTCTAATAAAGATATATATTTTTAACAAAAACATTTTGGTCCTGTGGATCCATTAGAGTGCTGGACAGCCCTGCTTCAAATTTTCTATACAACTTACAGCTTTTCTCATCAAAATTATGTAGAGCTGGGAGTGTGGTGGTCCTACGCTTTTAAATGTGGGCGTTGGTTTGGGCAATCACTCTCTCTTAAAAGCCTTTACTGGCGGGGGAGGATTCAGCCTTCAAATTGAAACCAATGCTCAACATACACTGAACACAGGTAATGCTATTATGCAGAGAAACATTTCTTTTTAATAAGTAAGTTAGGGACCGCCATATGGGGTTTACCTTGACGTGGTATGGTGGCTTTTCAATTTTATGATCATAACTTTGGTAACTAAAAACCCCTGTTTTGTAAACATGCACTTGCATTTATACTGAATTACTTATGAGACAGGGGCCCAGGGAAGTGCATTGTAAGTAGCACTTCCATTATATTTAAATATATTTTGATTTAGCCTTGAGTGCTTCCACTATTTCCCTCTAATATAGTATATTGGCCTGAAGCTGTGGCCTAGCTTCATGTGGTTTTTCAATAGCACCCCATACCCACCCCTTAAAACTAATGGTGGTCCTACGCTTTTAAATGTGGGCGTTGGTTTGGGCAATCACTCTCTCTTAAAAGCCTTTACTGGCGGGGGAGGATTCAGCCTTCAAATTGAAACCAATGCTCAACATACACTGAACACAGGTAATGCTATTATGCAGAGAAACATTTCTTTTTAATAAGTAAGTTAGGGACCGCCATATGGGGTTTACCTTGACGTGGTATGGTGGCTTTTCAATTTTATGATCATAACTTTGGTAACTAAAAACCCCTGTTTTGTAAACATGCACTTGCATTTATACTGAATTACTTATGAGACAGGGGCCCAGGGAAGTGCATTGTAAGTAGCACTTCCATTATATTTAAATATATTTTGATTTAGCCTTGAGTGCTTCCACTATTTCCCTCTAATAGAGCTGGGAGTGTGTAAAAAAGAATGAAGAATAAAAAGTGCCTTACCTACCTGGTTCCGTGTTTTGTGTGATTTCTGCAGCCACACCCTCCACTGGTCATACAGTTTGATACTGAGGTTGGAGCAACCATATGCATGTTTCTTGACCCATCCAAAGAACTGCTTTAGCTCTCGTCGCAGTGTGGAATTCTGCTCCCCACTTTTTGGGTCACATACCCCAGTTATTCTTTCTGGAGAACACATCAAGTAAGTGAAGATTTTAGTATTTAGAATTATGTGAACAAAATGGGTTAGACAAACAGCATTTCTTCTCATTTACACTCTTTTCCTTTTGTGTTCAAAGGGGTACTTCACCTTTATGTATGCTAGATGTCCTTTTCTTAGCAATTTTTAATCCTTCACTTTTTGAAGATACATTTTTTTCCTTTCTCTTCTGCCTTTTTCAGCTTTCAAATGGGGGTCACTGACCCCAGCAGCCAAAGAAAGTGTTACTCTGTAATGCTATTTTTTTTTTTTGTTATTGCTACCTTTTAATACTTATCTTTCTAATCATGCCCTCTCCTATTCATTTTCTAGTCTTTTGTTCAAACCATGCCTTCATGCATTCATATCAAATAGCTGTGGAGATAGAGAGCTTCTGAACAAAGAGCTAAATGATTAAAACAATTATAAAGAAAGACAAATGGCTCATTGTCTCAGAAATCCCTGTCTGCAATATTCTAAAAGTTATTTTAAAGGTGAGTCACCCATTTAATTAACAAAATTATTTAGAGATGAATGTGTGATCAAACTGAAGGTGTCTTTAACTCATTCTGGCTCTTTTTACCAGTAAGTCCTTGTTCATAATGATAATGCTTATTTTGAGAAACCAATGACCAAATGATAAGTAACTGGGGCTTTGGCCTGTAAAAGTCAGCAGCAGCATATGGAAGGGCAATGACTGCTCATAGACTGTATGAAATATTAAAGCTTCTACTGTATATGAAGAAATACAGTTTCTATAAAGTGTAGCATAGTCATAACCATGTATTTTGGACAGTTTCAGTCCCTAAGGCAACCCATATAGTGTAGGTTTTCAGGTTATTTATACACAAGTGAATTGATAGGTGAATAAGTCATTCTGTTCTTTTCTATTTCTCATTTCCTATGCTTGTGTCAACCAGGGCCGCAACTAGGGGTAGGCAGAAGAGACATATGCCTAGTGTGCAGAGGTAAAGCGGCACCAAGCATGTACCTCTTCTTCTGGCTGACCCTAACACTGAACTCCTGCCTCCCCCTCCCAGTGCCATTATTGTGAGAGCTAGTGTGCACTGGCACCCGCATGCCGGGGGTAGGGCAGCTGGATGAGGGTGCTCTGCCTAGGGTGCACCAATGACTTGGCCTGGCCCTGGTGTCAAGCATGGTTCCATGTAATTATTCTTGAAATGTGTACTGGGGTTTTAAGGTTCAGCTACATCAGGTAAAGCAACCACCTCTAGTTTAAGGGGAAAGTAATAGTGGTGGTTGTATAAAAAGGACACTCCCAGGTCAACAAAGTAGCAGATGCTAAAGTTCAGCAGGTAGCATTTACTGGTCTCCTGTTTAAAAGCACACATCTGATTGTTGCTATGGGTTGCTAAATAAAGGCAAAATTTTAAACATTCATGACCATATAATGCTTATATATATATATACGCTTTTATTATTATTATTATTATTATTATTATTATTATTATTAAATCTCAAATTTTACAGTAACAGCATGTTAAGCTTAATTGTATGCAAAGCCCTTTCATTTCTGTCAATTACTGAAGAATTTTGATAGGGAAATGGTCATGCAAGAAAAGAGGATGAGATATAAATGTTATTTGAAACTAAATTCAATACTATTTCTTTATCTAAATCACTAGTAGACATTTTTATCCATTAATCCCTTCCCTTTTTAACAGCAAATTTGTGTTAGCTAAAGTTTACATATTAATTCTGCTGATGTTGAAAACTTAGGAAAAAAGTGATGTAATTGTAATGTCTGTTTTTGAGGGTGTCGGTCAAAAATAATATTTTTCTAAATTGTTTCAGCAACTTGATTTTAAAAATAAACAACTGAAATACATACATATCTAGATATATATATATATATCATATTATGTTTGAATCATGTTGGCCTGGGAGTTAGCAGAGCTGTTTTCTTCAAATCCTGTTTATATCCAGGATTATAAAAACCGGAAAAATAATAACATTGAGATCGGTTAATAAATAAGAAACAGAGGGCTGTTGAAATCTGCTGGCACTAGATGAGGTATAAAAAAACAAGAGGTATTTCCCCACTGGGAAATAATATTCAAGGATTGGCTTTTCTGCAAGAACACCAGGTGTCTGAACATAGTTAAGACATTCCTGCCTAGGATAGGGAGCAGTCTGTAGAATATTAAGTGTACGGCCAACTATCCCCAAACCTATCTGCTCCAAACATCATCAATTTTTGACATAAATGAAGATAGGCCGCTGCCATATAAGTCTCTGACAAGGTTATTGTCACCATGCATACAGCCAAAGTCTACTCTAGTCACACAGAAATGTCAAAAAAGATAGAACAAGATAATACTGACATGAAACACCAGGTCATTGTTTTGTGTATAACTAAAGGAAACTAATGAAAATGATTTCCCCTATAAGAAAACAAAAGGTTGTGAAGAATTTGATTAAATGCACTATAGACCATTTAAGTTATCACATTGAATCTGAATATTTCAGAATATAAAACCAGCAGACTAAGGTAGTAGAAATTCCCAATGAGTCAAGGATCCTGCATATAGTAGAACCCCTTGCACAGCAGCTACCACAAAACAGCATATAGGAGATCCATAATTTTCGGTTGAAATGTAATTGATAATCCTATTTTGTCTCAAAACATCCAAGGATTATAGCCATATGCTGAAACAGTCCTTTGTGCTGTGGCATTATAAAAGGTGCAGTTTCAGGATATCTGATGTATGTTAATTATTCTATATTCTTTACACTACTCTTACTCTAATTATGAACATTGTAATAACAATGTACATGCTGCTTTGTACATGTTAATTTGTGTTGCTTTTGTGTATGTTATTTCATTTTATTTTGTCATTTTGTTTTAAAAAATCTATAATAAAAATGAAAAAAAAAGTGCAAAGCTTTAAAGGAAACCTGTCATTTTCAGTTGGATTTCCACAAGTGTTTTGCTCATCTCTGTACACATCCATGAGCAGTGTGTGGCTACAAACATGACCACGAGGTTTACTGAAGTTATTACAATTTTAGAACAGGCTACATTTTTACTAATTTAAAAGAGAGGCATTGATATGATATACATATGGCAAAGTAGTAAAAGTAATTAATGGAAAAATGTGCTCACAAAAGTAAAAACAATTTGGGAATTGTACATTATGTCAAAAAATACCACCAACAAAAAGATCTTTACAAATAGTTATGTGTAAAATAACATATTGAAATAAATTTGTATTATTTATATGTATTTTTTCCATTTATCACTTTTTTTCCATTCCCTCAACCATATTTTTGCCGAAGAGGAAGTATATCCATGTAGACATCAGCAGATATCTAGGCATAGGTCCAAAACAGCTATGCCATATGATTTGCTAATTAAAAAAACAAAGTTCTCCACATATCAAACCAGAATTTGTACAGAAAACTTTTATTGACAAATTTTCATCATATTTGTCGCCTGCTGATTACATCTCTTTCAATAGTGTTTCAGTGGATCACACACTGTACCATAATAAAAATGTATAAATATCACTGTATTTTAAAAATGTAGCTGCAACAAGCAACTCAAGTACTGTGTGCAAACTAAGAAAATCACTAGTTTATTAAAGTAAATAGCAGTTTAAAGTTTTGAGCACTAAGCTACTGTGGAATTCCAGCTCCTAATTTGTTACACCAGGAACCTGCATTTTTTGAAGTTTGCAATTGTTGAATGATTTCTTCTAAAATAAACAGATTTATATTGAAAACCTTCCTTTAAGCTGTCATAATGTACATGGCAGTTGGCATTAAGAAAGTCTGTATTGACTCCTGAATAGTGATGGGCGAATCTGTCCCGTTTCACCAAAAAATTCGCAAAACGGTGAGAAAATTCACAAAACGCCGAAAAAATTAGCAGAACGGCAAATTTGCAAAACGCATTGAAGTCAATGGGAGTCAAAGTTATTTTAATGTGCAAAATTTTTATGAGTGACAATTTTTATACTCGCGACTATTTTGTCCAAATGCACTTAAGTCAATGGTCATCCGAATAATTTTGACGCGTGACCATTTTTATGCGCACAGCCATTTTGACATGCGTCAATTTTTTTTTTGTCACAGCAAATTTTTCCCCGGTGAATTTTTGTTGTACTTTTGCAAAAACATCTGCGGCAAAATTTCGCCACAAATCCATTCGCCCATCACTACTCCTGAAACTAGTACACCATTGCAACGTTAACCTATCTGTGCAAGAGGAAAGCTAGCAAACTCACCACTTCTTGGAGTGGAGGCAGCAGTGGGATTGCTCCAGTCACTCCAGATTCCAGCCTTTTTAGATCCATAAATTCCAAATGGATTGCATCGGACTTGGACAAAATAGACTGTTCCTGGCTTAAGACCAGCTAGTCGGCAGGATGTCTGGTTACCCACGTCATCAACCACCTGTAATGCACATTAGTCACATGCTGTTATTTTTTTTCAAAATTGTGTATGTTTTCTATTTTCAAAACCAACAGAATCATGAATCTGGTAACATATTAGCACACATAAAACACTCGCCATAGGCATGTGAGTCATGTGGGCATGTGAATGCAAGATAAACCGCATTACAAACAATTAGGTCCTGGGACTAGTACACAAGGCGGTAGCAAGAGAACAGTGGAATTTCATCCATTTCCAACTCTCTAAATCATTCTCTCCACCTCCCAGCTGTTGGCCATACATGCCCAGATATAGTCTAGCAGTTTGAATCATATTGCTTTACCATCTAGGCATGTATGGCAAGTCAATGGGCTGTTTGACAGGTAATCTTGTAATCCTAGTGTATCAAACATTACCTACCCTGCATTGTATTTATCTATTTGGTCTGCAGGCCAAATAGTTAGGGAACCATATGGGTTGACCCATGTATGGCCACCATAATAAAGCCTCCCGCACTACCCCAACCTAAAGTCCTGCACAGTAAGACAAACTGAAAGGGTGGGATGGTACAATGCTGCTCCACACTGTCAGATTAAAATGGCTAACATTCACATTCAAAGTGCTTTCCTTTACTATTTGTGTAAGCAATGCTTCTTTTCCCAACAAGCTTGCCTACAATTATCTGTGTCCCCCCATGACTTCATAAGCTCCCATCTCTTAAACTATTGTTCTCCAAGAAGCTTTAGTATTAGAAATTTCTTTATGTTATCAAATATCAAACAAAAATTGGTTCTTTTATACCATTTTAAGGCCATACAATTTTTCACAGAGTACATGCTGTTTTTTTAATTATCCTTAATAAAATATCAGTTTTTGCATTTTAAATCAGTCAAATGTGTTTGTCAGTGAAAAGCCTTATTTCAGAAAAAAAAACTGATAGCCATACAAGTGGACCACCTGATATAGTATGCCATACCTTCCATTCTGTACTGTCTTCAACTCTATAGCGGATCTGGTATTTATCTTGAAAGAGAAAGTCCTTAAGGGCAGGTGGAGAACTCCAGCGCACACTTAGCTGATCCTCCAAGTCGCCAACTCGACTCACATGGACATCTGATGGTGGGTCTGTCGTCACTGTAATGGAAGGCCAAGTACACCATAAAACGAAGAGCAAATTGCAGAAAACTTTTGACAATATTTGATTAGAAGATATAATTATTTTATATGCTTTAGACCAAGGTTGTCCTGTTTAAGAGAATCATATACCTCTTTGTATATTATCATCATTTTAATTAAATCTATGTGGGATGTCAAATAACCTCCATCAAGCATAAGTTACATAGTTAATTTGAAATGAATAAAGGCAATGTTCCATCAAAGGCAGCCCTTCAGTGTCTCCACAGCATCATTACCCACATTATAATAATAAAACATGGACGCTCAAGCAATTAAAGCTTTTAAACACTCTATGGTGGAGTCTGTGTAGTGCTACTGTAATATAACTAAGGGATCGATAGTGTATCTATGATTTGGCAGTTTCCTGACCCCAACTTATTTCAGTCATACAGAGACCTTGAATCCACTGTTGCCTATGACTTTGCTGCCAAGTTATATGATTTAATATTAAAATCTTTTTTTCCCATACATGATTAAAATGCTTTCTAATACATTGAAATCATAAATTTGAATATTAAAATAAATCCGAGAATTCTGACATGCATCACGGTTAGTGATGGGCGAATCTGTTCCGTTTCACTGAAAAATCTTTACGTCTCCCATATGTGCCATGCAGAATACAGAGGCAGTATAAAGAGCAACATAATTTGTTTGACCTGAAAACAATGTTTTTCTTATGCACCCTTTGAAATCTTACATTTAAAAGTAATCCTGAATGAACTTCTGACATTGAAAGGCTTAAAGAAAAAGGTTACAAGGCAAACTAATTTGCACAGTGAATACTTCCTAGGGCTATGTTGTAGTAGGTCAAAAGCACATGTTTCAGTGTATCTTACCCACATCAAGAATGTCCAAGGTTATTATGTCAGAGGTGGTGGATCCAAGTCTGTTTGAAGCTTCCACCCAAATCTCGTAGGGTGTGAAGAGGGCAAGATCCTTTGGGATATGGCAGGAGTAAGGCCCCATGGTGTGATATTCTAAACATGTATTATCTCTGCCGTACCACCTGGAAAATATAAGGCTCCTATTAGCTTTCATCTGGTCCCAATTTAACACTTTTTACTATGGTACCTGATTAGCTACGGAATATTTCATAACAACCCCCTATCAAAATCCTATTTGACTTCAGAAACATTCCTAAAGAAAATGTTAAATGAATAAATATCCATGAGTTGTATTTTACTCTGAACCATACTTGTACTCAGTTGAAAGTCTAATTCATGTTTTAAATTAGAAATACATGCAGAATGCAGACAAGAGTCCTAAAGAGGAAACACAAGATCAAAATATATCTGCAAGCAGAAAGCACCATATGAGATTTCCCCTCTGCAAACCACAGATGCCACGAAAAGTTTATATTTTATAGATAATCCAACTGATCAGCAGGTGAAACTGTAATAATAATAATAATACTGACATTTGTATGAGGTCATGCTCATGCTAAGAACTGGCAAATAAGATACATAGGTGGCCTTTAGAACAAAGTGACCACAGTTTGTAAGGCATATTTTTAAGTCACTAAATAGAGACATTTTATTCAAATAAAAACAATATTCCACACCAATAGAAAGAATGAAAATCATATAAAAAATGTAATAACAGACACATTTTAAATGTAAGGCCTCTAAGTCAGTATCCAACATGTTGTTCCACCTAGAAGCATACCTCAGTTTGTATTTCAATGTGTAATTTGTGTGCAGAAATGTCTCCCCTTCACTTCCTGGAACCCATTTGCAGGTTAGATCTTTCATATTCTTTGACCAGCAGGTAATATTGGTTGGTTTTTCAGGGGGCACTGCAAAAGATAAAAAACACATACAACAATATTCCTGTTAGCAAAAAAAAGTCAAACAGATTCGATATAACTGTACTGGTTGTTTTTTTTTTTGTTAACCATATATATTGAACATTATACAATCATTGCTTGTGATGTGTAGACTCAGAAGCAGAACATTTGATTCCCTTCAAGCAAATGCTGGGTTTTTTTGTCTATAAGACACAGTATTTTGGAATTTTATGAATCCAACCATAATTACAACATTCATTATGTGTCCATCAAGGCTGCACCTGCTGTTATATGTATGACAAAATGAAATGACATAAGTACATAATTACATTTGTCCGAATTATTGAATGGGGTTAACGTTTTTGCTAATTTTGCCACGATTTTGCAAATTGTTCTGTGAAGCGAAAGAACAAATTCACTGTTGAACTGTTATGCCTATTCAAGGTAGTTTGCAATACCCCGTGCTCCATCTGTATATGACTGTAGGGATTTAAAGTGATGTGTATCTTTATCTATAGCTAGGATGTCACCATGGCCTAATAGGTTGCCTGAATTGGTGCATTTTTGTCAAAAGTGCCAAACTAAACAGGCATCACATAAACCTAGTACAGCTAATGTTTAATAAGTACTCTCATACAATGCAGGGTGTTCCAGAATTATCATTATATTTATATAACAATGATTATATACAAAGTGGTACACACTACACAGCATAAAAAACGTCCTAGCCCCATGGCCTTGCAACACACATATGCATAAACATCTACCCTATGCCTGTAAGCCATAGAAAACTATTATACATCATTATACAGCTAGAATATGGAACGGTATAATTATATTGCTTCCTAAGGGTGTTAGGGCTAGGGCAAAGTTTGCCTGTATTAGAGCATAAGCCTAATGATATAATTTATGAGTGTAGTGTATGAATTGGAATTTCATTTCATTTTTACCAACAATGCAGTGTTTTAATTTCCAGGGCTCCACATCAAATTTACATCTGCATGTGATTCTTTAGGTGGACTCTGTGCACTCTGTGTATTGACACAGGCTGCTATAGGAACTCAAGCTCCAGGGTTCCCAAATGTCAACAGATTAACTGGTGCACACTTTGGAACAGGGTGCGGGACAGATGTAGTGGAGCCAAAAGCAACTATGCAGAAGTTTAAGGATGAAAGTATCTTTAAGGAATTGCATCAGGTCTCTGTGGTTGCTGGTTATAAATGAGTCCTCGTATATTTAGGAAGAGAGAATCAGTTCCAGGATCCTCTACGAACACATTGTTCCCCCACTAAATTTGATATGCATCCAGTGCATGTTTAATCATGTTGTATTAAAAAAAAGTCAATACAGGTATGAGATATGTTATCCAGAAATCCGTTATCCAGAAAGCTCCGAATTACAAGGCCGTAGACTCCATTTTATCCAAATAATCCAAAGTTTTTAAAATGATTACCTTTTTCTCTGTAGTAATGAAACAGTACCTTGTATTTCATCCCAACTAATATATAATTAATCCTTATAGGAAGTTCAACCAGCATATTGTTTTTTTTTAATGTTTACATAATTTTCTAGTAGACTTAAGGTATAAAGACCCAAATTACGGAAAGATCCATTATCTGGAAAACCCCATGTCCCGAGCATTCCGGATAACAGGTCCCATACCTGTATTAAATCCTACACTAGAGTTGATCATTGCATTAAAAAATGTCTTGCTTTGCTCAAATATACATTCTTTGGGTATATTGGTGGTTTAGAACAGATAGGGATTAAACAATTGGCAGATGTATTCTGTATGCTCCCCATCAGCAAAGCACAACTTTGCATTGACAAGAACTACAAAGCTGAGACTTGTTAGAGAATACAAGTTTGTTATAGTTAATATTTGAAATAAGGCTTTGAGAGGAGAGATCAACTAGTGTCAGTGTGTTATACAATGACTGTTGAATGATTTTTAATCTCCTGTCAAAGTATTCTACATAGGCTGCATTCTTGTACAATTGCTTGTTGTCGATTTGTGAATAAGGATAAATGTACGTACAACAAGGTAATTCCATGCCATGGATGTTCTTAAACATTCCTCATCCTATTTTAATGGAATAGCCCAGAGGCAGAAGCAGAGTACTCTAGGAATGACTTAATAGAATAAAGTGCTTGGATAGAAAAGAATTGTCTTGAGCATAACAGGATGAGCATTTTATAGCATGCAAGGTTTTTTTTTTGTATTGTATTTATACAGATAAACTGGGCTGGAAAGCAATATGTATTGCTGTTTCAGCCAGAAAAATATAAAATTGTAACCCCTTATGTTACAGTAGCTAGAATCCATTACAGCATACGGCGGCATAACTACAGGGTGCCGGATTTCCCCACACACACCAGCACTCACACAACCTATACACACCCCTTTATCCCACCAACTTGCTCTCATATTGAGACCCCTGCGGAGTCTGCTTTCTGGCAGCACACTGATAACACCAGTGGTAAACTTAATATATGCTAAGCTTTGAGTTGCCTAATTTTCAATGTACAAGGGGAAAAATGTTGTATGATCACTAAAGAAGCTCAAACATCAGTGGCTGACAATGACATGCATGTGCAAGGAACCCCGCATTCTGCCCCTGACTCCTAATCAATCATTGAAATCAATGCATTGCCTTAATGAACAAATTATAGTTATAAGTGTTGAATTTGTATGTATTATTAGTGTCATGGTTTCAGACAGTTAAAGGAGAAGGAAAGGTTAAAACTAAGTAAGCCTTATCAGAAAGGTCCATCCAAATATACCAGTAAACCCCCAAAGTAATGTTGCTCTGAGTCCCCTGTCAAAAGAAACACTGCATTTCTTTCCTTCTATTGTGTACACATGGGCTTCTGTATCAGACTTCCTGCCTTCAGCTTAAACCTCATTGCCCTGGGCAAGAGCATGCTCAGTTTGCTCCTCTCCCCCCCACCCCCTCCCTTCTCTACTGTAATCTGAGCCCAGAGCAGGGAGAGACTCAGGCAGGAAGTGATGTCACACCACATTAATACTGCAGCTCGTATTCTAAACAAACAGAGAGTTTCTAGAGCTTTTTACTCAGGTATGGTAAAACATTCTACAGAATAAATATAGCATTCTAGCTTGCACTATTGCAGATAATCTATTGGCAATAAAATGCCTCCGTAGCTTTCCTTCTCCTTTAAATACATTAAAAGTTGATAAGACTGTTGACAAGTTATTTGGTCTAATGGCTGCAAATATGCATGCATAATCACCAAGCACCACAACATGGAGACATTTTTATCACATGGTGGTTTACTATAATAGACAAACGTTTTTGCATTTGCACCTGTTGAGGGTGGCACAAATATGCTGTGAATTACAATACACAGTTTGCTTCCAGAACACCTAAAAATGGCTAATGTATTAGGGCTCATTTATATCCTCCAGTGTAGTGAGAAAAGTGATATTTCCGGTGCAAGTACCATGTTTTTGCCCCAGAATTCCAGCATTGTTGCAGTCAAGTGGGAGTTGCAGTTGATGCAGTTGTGGTCAATGTGTCAAAATTAGTGTGAGCTGACGTCATATGCAGTGTGCAAGTGATGCATGCGGCCTATTATTTCGATGCAATCTGTGGGAACCCTGGTCTGGAGGTGGTGGTAGCTCCAGGGTTCCTTTGCATCAGTAGGTTCAGCAGTTCTTGATTCGGAGTAGGAAGGAAGAGGCAACTACATGGAAGTGCAAGGAGCACATTTTGACACATTAATGAATGGGTTTTTATGCACAACTATGGGGAAATTTGTGTGAATGCAATTATAAATTAGCCCTATTATTTTACTTCATCCATTATATTATATGAGAGATTCTACAGTATACAGATAGTTTACATAAAACTGCAATTATAATCATATAATAGATCACAGATGAGTTTTGGCATCCTGGTCCACCCATGCCTCCATTTGTGCTTTTCATATCATTTCTTGACATGTCCAGGTATACTCAGCACTTTGCTGTGCCCTACTAATGAAATGTATTTGAATTGGCAATGCTCTTGCTGCTTTGGAGCAAGAAAAGCTACTGTTTCAATATTATACTGCCTCATTAAATTGGACTATGTTGAAAATAAATCTTTTATATGCGGTTTAAGAGTTACTTGGATTTTCTTTCAGGTTCTACACAGAGATCTGGTGGATTTGGACTGTCCTTGCAAACAGGAATAAAGAGAGCTTTTATTCCTATAAATCTTTATTAAAATGTAAATCTTTACAGGACTTGATAAAATACCTTTATTTCTGGCATTTTTATAGTACTCATTAAATGCCCATTAGTCATCTGAAAATATTGCTACATATCCTTTAAGCGCTTCTTACATGTATAAAAACTACTGGATTTAATAAAAGAGCATTCAGAGAAGAGGTTTCTCTGCCCCTGAGTAAGAAGGCTTGGGTGAATTCCACACTATAGCAATAGATGACTAAGAGAAATGTATTCAGAAAAAGTGAAGCAATATTTGAAACAAATTCTAAACATTTAGAGGCCAAAGAAAAATAAATATTAAACCAATTAGAGCGGTACTTCACTTATTTGTAGTTTGCTCAGCATGTAATATTAGCTTTCTCTCTGCTCTTCTCATCTGCAGTTTATTATGTCTTAAAAGAGTTTAGCAAATGCTCAGGCAATCTAGTAAAAATATAGGTACCGACTACAGAAACTATTAATGCCTTTTGGGAAAACTTCAGTATCCTAAACTATAGGTTTAGATTAGTGAAAATTTGGGGATATTTTGTCTTTAATTTAACTTTATTTAATTTGTCTTTATCATCTTCTTATTCTCTCTCACCCTACAATATAATACATTTGCTTGTATATTTCAATGTTTTTGTACAGCTTGCTGTGACATAGGTTTTCTTCACTGGCTTCACCTGAAGAATGAATTGCATTGTTCTATTTATACCTATGGAGAACAATTCCTATGTAAGCAAAATTAGAGCTAACAATAGCTAGAGAAATGAATGTTTGGGTACACCATTGCTGTTATACCAAATGCCTACACACCCTAGCACAAATAATGGATTTCTAAAATTAAGACGAATGTCATGCAAATCTTATGTTATTTATAGGGCATATCAGGGGTGATGGAGTATTACTTTATAGTGATGTATACAAATGAAACTGTTATAAAACGTATTAATTATTATGTATTGACCTCCCCTTAAATATCCATTTAGAGTTATAGCCTGGAAACAGATATTGTTTTAGTACTGAATATCCTCGGAAGGCTATGGCAGGTTGACTGTTGTAACATTTTATGCATTTCTAACCTTTTTAATGTACTAAGCTGCCCAGATATTGTCTTGAAACCACCACTAGATTTGAGTCCAAAAAAGTCTTTTTACTCTAGTACTGCAGAGCATTTACATATTTTAAATAATTTGCATATGCCGGAATTTAAAACAGAAAATGTGCATGTGAAGGCAAAAAAACTATTTTCCATTTATCTCATTTATGCGAAGGCCTAAGAAGACATTGGATTACACTGTACATCAACGTGCAGATACAGATCTATACATATTTTATAGTTGCACCTGTTATTATTTTAGAGATAGGTGTTAGAGTCTTTGTACAGTTCTTTGACGTGATTAACAGATGTGAAAGCTGTAACGCCTTACTTCAAAGAGTAAAGCCTGTAATGCAGGATGGGCATCTTTGCACCGGTATTGTTTTTGCAACAAGGCTTCCACACTAAATCAGAGCCATACCACATTACAGCTGCAATATGTTCTCTCATACTTGTTTTCTAAAATAAATATCCCTCTCCCTGTAACATTCTGTTTATTTTACATGTGGTTGCTAATGGAAAGTCTAAAGAGAACCTTTTTACTACGGTAAATGATCGTAGGCATTAACCTTGCCATTTCTTGCTTATTGAAGTAATTGGCCTAATGGCTAAACCCTTTGAGCTTTGTCAAACAATGAAATACCGAGAAACCTATTAAAATCGCCATGAGTGAACATGGAAGTCCGGGCCAAAACACAGCATAAATTCTGATGTCTAGTTATTTTTGCATTCTCGTAACTGAGCTATTTCTAGAATTGTGTCCATTTGAGTTTAAACTTTTGTCTGATATCAACAGGGTAAAAATCAATTGTTTATATAGAGACTTTATACAGAGAGTAGCTCTATAAATAGTAGTCACACTTATTCTTAAAGTTTACCCATTTTTAGGTTAATGTCACACATGGTGATTTCTCCTTTGATTCCACAGTAAAGCTGGCCACAAAACGCAAAAGATCCGATCGTATGAATCAACGTACCATCAGACTTTCCCATCTCCCGACCTACCACTAACCATAAAGATCAAAGCTAGTCTCCCTCTGAAAATCATACAATCGGAAATACATGCAGAGATATTACCCGTAGCCGACAGAAATTTTCTAACATGTCCGATCGACCAAACGACCAATCTCCGCCGGACTTGCGTCTATGGCCAGCTTAAGAGAAGTCCCCAAATGGGTAATGGTTGCTTTTCATTAAATTTAGTAGGATTGCAGGGCTTAGATATATACTCCCCCAACCAATCCACAATTTCTTCCCTTACAGCAGGGGTCCCCAAACTTTTTTTTACCTGTGAGCCAAATTCAAATGTTAAAAAAGTTGGAGAGCAACACAAGCATGCAAAAAGGTCCTGGGTGTGCCAGTTATTGGCTGTGATTGACTATTGGTAGCCCATATGTGGACGGTCAGCCCACAAGTTGATCTGTTTGGAAGCACACATGGTTTTTATGCAACAAAAACTTGCCTTCCTTGTCAGGAATTTAAACATAAGCACCTGCTTGGAAGCCACTGACAGCAACATCCAATAAGTTAGTGAGCAACATGTTGCTCGCAAGCCACTGGTTGGGGATCACATAGCTACTTTAAAGGCCTATTCAAAAGACAAATTCTAAGCTGAAATATGCAGAAGAAGGATTCCTTTAATGCCAATAAGCTGTTTCTTTCATACAAACTATGCAGTTTAGAAGCATTTGCAAATTGAGGAGATGCATATTTTTTAGAGCTACTAGACCTTCAAGTAAGGCTTTGTTTCACAACCTCTGTGTAATAGAGTCCTAGACTATGGGGTAGCCCCCTCCTAGGGGACAGTTCGTATGATGATGACAACCTCTCCTTTAAGTAATTAACCACTATTAAGTATTGGGAGCAGCCACACTGATCTGGTTTGACTACAAGTTTCTCATAAATTATAACACTGAAAAGTATATAAGGAATTTGTGTTTGCCTGGAAACCTGTTGTGTATTGATGTTTACACGCTTAACGTGATACTGACACTAAAAAACAACTTTTCAAAATATTAATATACACAAAAAATTACCTATGGGTCATGTTGACCATTTTTCACTAATAGGGCTGTTTTTGTTCCTAAACCTGAATGTTTTGCCAACCTTTGTAATATGTATAAACCTCAGGAAACAACAATTGAGGAACCGGCACACAGAGATAAATCCAAAAAGGGATTGACCCCTACGTGTTTAATGTGTCATGCAATACATAACGTTTCGGGGGCTGGCCCCTTCGCCAGCCTCTGAAACGTTGTGTACTACGTGACACATTAAACACATAGGGGTCAATCCCCCTTTGCAATTATCTCTGTGTGCTGGTTCCTCAATTGTTTGTTTCCTGTGGATCCATGGGAAGGCCGTCTCCCTAGAGGACTGAGCATCAAATATACAGGAGGGCCTGGGAGTGCATGCAAAATTTACTTTGACCAGAGTTTCTAAACCTAACAGACTACTGTTCAGTAATGTAACTATGAGGTGGGCCTGGGTGCACCTCACAAACTGCTAGCGGGCTCGCAGGGGGTGCGGCCCTAGTACAACTGTACCCCCTGCTACCCCGGTAGTTCTGCCACTGCTATTGTTGCACAAATATGGCAGCCCCCTCATAGAGAACCATGGGGAATCAGGTAATGTAAAATTATCAGTGAATACGTTTATGGCAAAATTATAAACAGCATGCAAAGACAATGTTATGATAGTTTTAATTTCAGGTGTAACTACCTCTTTAATACCAGAAGACCCATGTTTTGTTAATTCAGGGTGGGGAAAATTACATTATGACTTAATTAATTTACTTTTGTTTGGTGCAATAACTTTATAGGTGATATAGGTCTATAATAAACTACTGTAGCCAGTAGATTACAGACAAGATGTCTTAAATGTTACCATTCACCCTAACAGACACCCTAACACAGTGGAGGAGATTAAGCACAGGTGACAAAACATCCTGTCTGCTTTAAAGTCTGTAGTCTATAATATGCTGTGAAGCATTCAAAGATTGCAGTGGCACACCTTCATAGATCATAGACAAAATTAAGAAAAATCAAACGGGGAAATGTAACATGTTAGAGTTAACATTTTGGTTGCATCAAAGTAACAAAAACACAATGTTAACTGTAAATAAAAATAATTATGATTGTTAAAGGGATACTGTCATGGGAAAACATGTTTTTTTCAAAAAACTTTAGTAACTCTTTACTGCTGTACTGCAAGTTGGAGTGATATCACCCCTTTCCTTTTCCCCCCTCAGCAGCCTAACAAAAGAACATTGGGAATGTAACAAGATAACAGCTCTATAACACAAGATAACAGCTGCCTGGTAGATCTAAAAACAACACTCAATAGTAAAAGCCAAGTCCCACTGAGACACATTCAGTTACATTAAGTAGGAGAAATAACAGCCTGCCAGAAAGTAGTTCCATCCTAAAGTGCAGGCACAAGTCACATGACTGGGGCAGCTGGGAAACTGACAATATGTCTAGCCCCATGTCAAATTTCAAAATTAAATACAAAAAAAATCAGTTTGCTCTTTTGAAAAATTATTTTAATGCAGAAGTCTGCTGGAGTAGCACTAATAACTGATGCGTTTTGAAAAAAACATGTTTTCCCATGACAGTATCCCTTTAATAAAAGTAAATAAGGGATACAGAAACTGATGTTGGCAAGCCAATTAATTTTTAACTTTATGACAAAACCAGTATTTCATATCACGTTGCCACCTATACAAATTATAATCTTAAAGAAATGCAAAATCTACACAGTGCAGTTTTCCATAATACCTTTGAAAAAAAGTCCCCAAATATACATTTGTTTTTTGGGGGGGGGATAGAGGATAACTCCAGAGATGACCTCCTGTGTCAAATTTATAAATATTTGAAGGGACCTCCAAAGTTTGGCCTTGTATAGAAAACTAGCCTTAAAACTCTAATACGGACAAGATCTTCTTGTCTAGAATTTGCTTCTTGGTGATAATTTAATGTTAACCCACCGGTGATACACAATTGGGCATCCATTCAGTTATACATGCCCTTGTTTTCTAAGCCTGAGAAGTAAAAACATACATCCAACATAAAGACATGAGCCCGCCAGGATTCTCCCGTCTTTGCCGTGACACACCAGGTTATCTCCTGACTGCTGCTTGGATCCGTTCAGGTTATTCAAGACCACACTTAAAGATGTGCTGTTGAGTATCCTATATAGCTCTGCTGGGAGTCGTCTCCCATTGAAGGTCCAGGATAGGTCCTCAACTTTCAGGTTTAAATCTTGGTCCACTGAGCAAGAAGCGGTTAGTGATGATCCTATTGTTAGAGTTGGGTCTTGTGGGATTATTACAGCAGGATCTGCAGAGGAAATGAGGAGAAATTAATTGTAAGTAATTAGTGGGTATGTTACTCAGGCATTCTAGATACAGGGTTAAATACAAATTAACTATATTTACTGGTTACTTAATATGGTATGTGTAAGTCTTCTGTGTGAATCATTTGTTTGTTATATTAAGTGTCTTACCATGCATCATTACGACCTCAAATATTTTTTTAATTACAGTTAGTCTCCAAGAAAGAGAGGGTATGATTTAAATTGTCTTCAGCTTCAAAAGTATAGTATTGATCATAACACAGGTCCTGTCTTCCAACTACTGTAATAATCATGGTTTCCTTACACAACTGATATGATTACAATATAGGAACAATTTCTCACCTAGGCAGAAAAACAACATTAAAAGTAAACTTTTTTTTTACCTTTAAAAAACTATAACATACCGTAATTCTACATAACAGAAATACACCATAAGGGCAATGATTTTATTGCAGAATACTATCCTGTGTGATCAATGGCCCACATTAAATATCCTTTTTTCATGACGCGTTCCAATATACAAAACTACATAAACACTGCACAAACATTTCATATGCACATATGCACAAACAAATCATTTTTATATAGCGGCAAGATTGCTCATATTGCATATATTTTATTCCTCGTAAAACTAATTCAAAGTACAATTCAGGCTAGTTTTAGAGGACTTTATGAAGTAGGAGATTATCTATCATAAGAATCTTGGGAACATGTAAGAAATGTGGAAACTCATGAAATGTACAAAGTCAAATCCTGGATCTTTGAACCTATAGCAATTAAGTATTTGTGTTCATCCAGCAGAACTACCACCGCCTGACTGGTTTACTAGAAATGAAGCAAACTTGGCATTTGTTATTACATTACCCTCTTGTGAATAGTGATGGGCGAATTTATTCGCCAGGCGCGAATTCACTGCGAATTTGCGCGATACGCCGCCAGCGAATACATCCGTGAAACGCCCGCGAAAATTCGCCGGCGTCAAAAAAAAAATTTCCGAAAAAACGGACGCCGGCGTCAAAAACGGGCGCCGGCGTAAAAAAACGGGCGCCGGCGTAAAAAGACGGGCATCGGCGTCAAAAACGAGACGCCAGCGCCGTTTTGCGACTTTCGCGCGAAATTCGCGAATTTTCCGACGAAACGCCGCAAATTCGCCCATCACTACTTGTGAATCCTCCAGGCTTTTCTGCTTTGAAGAGCCTCCATAAAGAATTACATGGAGACTAAATTCAGTATCTGTCTGTTTCCTAACTTTGAACCACATGAGTAACACAGACATTAAAATATAGAAAAATATATTATGCAATCCATTATCTGGAAACCCGTTATATAGAAAGCTCAGAATTATGGTAAGGCCGTCTCCCATTAACTTCATTTTTAATCATATAATTCAAAATTTAAAAAAGTATTTCCTTTTTCTCTGTAATAATAATCAATCCCTTGAACTTGGTCCCAACTAAGATATAATTAATGCTTATTGGAGGCAAACTAGCCTATTGGGTTTAATGTTTCAATTTTTTTAGTAGACATAAGGTATGGAGATCCAAATAAGGGAAATAGAAAACAGAAAAAAACAGGTCCCAGGCATTCTGGATAACAGGTCCCATAAACTGTATCCATAAGCATCTAGAATGCAGTTGAATTAGTCCTCCTAAGGGCAAATTTACTAACCAGCGAAGTGGCTAACGCTAGAGAAAATCCGCCAGCGTTACATCATTTTGCCACTTCGCCACTTTACTAAAAGTGTCCCTGGCGAAAATTCGCTAGCGATCTAGTTAAACTAGCACAACTTCGCAGCCTAACACCAGACGAAGTTGCACTCTGGCAAAGGGGCGAAACTACGAAAATGTACTACGTTTTTTTTTTTCTGAATGTTACCTCTTTCGCCAGAGTCACTTCGCCAGGTCAGACCAGGAGGAGTGCAATAGAGTAGATAGGAGTTTGTAAAAAAAAAAAAAAAGTTGACGTTGAAGTTGACGCTGGCGTTTTTTACTTTTTATAGGTACCCTCCTTCCCCCCTACTTTTGTTAACATGGCACCTAAACTATACTGTAGGCACATGTGTAGGGCATTAGATCACCTCTATATAATTTTATTAAGCTGCAGCATACACGTCCATTTAAACTTCTATTTCGCGCTGTATGCAAATTAGCCTTCACTAGCGCAACTTCGAACAGCTGATCGTAACATCCCTAGCGCAACTTCGCAATCGATCGGTAACTTGTGCGCAACTTCGGATCTTTGTGAATTTGCGCAGCCCTGGTGAATCTACGCCTGGAGAAGTGCGGCGAAGACAACACTGGCGCAATTTTGGAGGTAAGTAAATTTGCCCCTTAGTCCTTAGTTGTCTAGCAACAGAAATGTATATGCTCAACGCTTCTTTATTTTGTGGGTCTGGGTTAATGGTAAATTACTCCTTATGTGTTATGCAGTTTTATTAATATTGCATATTTATAGGACTTCCACTGGGCCCTTATATATTTTTTGATCCCTCCTCGGGGTTTGCTATCTCTACCAGTTTTGATAAAAGACAGAATGCAAGCTTGAAATCTCACTAAAATGTCTATAAAATTTCTACCCTATTCTTATGCACTGGAATGCTGAATAGCATAATGTGCTATTCTATAGTGTACTACACCTGCAGGTGGAGAAAAATGTTATCTAAGCATTTGGGGGCAGATTTGATAAAGGGCATAGTGACTACCGTTACCGTTTTTAAGCACTTCGCCGATTTACTAACGGGGGCAGGCGTAACTTCACTAGCGAAAGAGACAGACGCTAGTGCTTATTCACACTCTATCGCCAGGGAATTTTCGCTCTGGCGAATGGACGTTACTCCACAAATTCACAAAGATGCGGATTTTACTGAACGTTACCGCTTCCGCCAGACTTGCCTTCGCCAGCTCAGACCAGTTGAAGTGCAATGGAGTGCCTAGATTATCCTCAATTTTTAGTGGAAAAATGTTCTAAGTCCCAAAAAACGCTGGCGTCTTTTCCTTTTTTCAGAGTGATAGCCTTGAAAAAGTCCTTGAAAATTTTTTTGGGTAACCGGGTTCTCCCATACATTTTCTAACATATGGAACATAAACTATACAGTGGGCTCATTTGTAGTGCATTATAACAACTCTATTTTTTTTAATAAGGTTTCCTGGACTTGTGTAATGTAATTTATTTGCTGCAACATATGTGTCCATTAAACTTTAAATTTCCCACCATATGCAAATTAGAGCCTGATCGAAGACCTCTAATGAAGTTGCGCTAGGCATAATTGAACGCTAGTGCATCTTCACTTTGATTGTCGAAGTAACGCTAGTGAAAAATTGCCAGCGTTCGGCGTCCTGGATGCAACTTTGCATTTTTAGTAAATTAGCGTTGTCAGAGCAAATTTTCATCTGTGTAGCGATAGGTGCAAAGCTGTCACTGGCGAATTTTCACATGTACATTTCCCCCTTGGAGCGCAGACTATCCATTGACGAGGGATGTTGAACAAAAGCAGATGACCACGAAGGAAGGGGAGGTAAGAGCTTAGAAATCATGGAAAATATGAGGAATGGGCTAAGAAAATGGGTTGTGATGAAGATGCATGTATCGATGCTGGCATGACCAAGACATTCCAGTGGCTGGGTGATGTCCTAAAAGTACGTACAGTAGTTGTGACCCAGTTATGTGTCAGTTATTGATAATTATCAATTATTGGTCCATAGTAAACTGCCTAACATCAAAGCATAGCTTGAATTGAATATCAGGAATAAGGTATTACAGTGGTTGTACAGGTTTAGCTCCTATGTGCCCTCTGATGGCATCTGTTCCTCTGCAACACCTGTGATTCCAAAGCTTGCACAGCTCTTGCCTACAAAGTATCACACTAAGACATGGCTGGGAGATATAGTGGTTCTTTGAGAGCAGAATCGTGGTTAAGTTAATGATATTATTAGTGGTGCTTGACATAATTCAGAATCACTATATGTCGTTGTTGATGTCATTCTTACTACTTCACATTCTGTGCCTTTCCAAAAGTCTTATCATATTGTATTACACTATGGGGATAGGTAATCTACTAAGCACCAATGTCCAGCGCCACTAGTAAAACCACTAGTAACTTACAGGAGAAAGTGGATCAGTATTATTATACTGCTAAAACAAGACGTGTTCTGAAAATCAGTGTTTGGAACTAAATAATTCTCAATCACTCTCTATTTATTTTTCATGGAAATCGTATCAGCCTCAGGCAGTAAAATGGTTACAAGATTGACAGCTTGAAATATATCTTAAATTAAACATTTCCAACTGTCTTGTGATCCTTTCCTGTCAAGCTTAATGTTCTGTGAAGAAAGCACACATTTTGGCAGAAGGAATGCAAGGCTGTGGTTTAAATGTGGTCATTTTGTGGTTGATTATGCAAATTATGTATAACAAAAAGTAGACAAATGTTATAAAGTAGCCAGCTAATTATTTGTCTTCTCTGAATGATACCATCTCAAATAAAAGGAATCTGCATTGTAGTTATTCATATTTTTTAGTCATACATAGAGAGGTTTGATGTCCTGCCAGCAAATGTCAGAGAGCAGAGAAAGCTCCTGAAGACTAGCTCATAATATGAAACAGTCTATGATGTATGGGCAATGACTAGAGATCCTGTGGCTGAAGTCTGAATTTTTATGATAGAATGGATTTTAAAATGTTATTGTCAGAAGATGTTAGATAGTTGGATAGACAACTAGAACATAGGAAGATAGTAGTAAACACATTAAGTAGATATATACAGTAGACTATATATAGTTTGAAATATGTTTCTGATTAACAGTGATTAAACGGCTCCAAAAACACGAAGTATAATTCAAAAAATTTCAGCCCAGTAATGTATTGGTCTAAATGAAGTTGAAGGAGAGTAAGGTACCACATCAGTGCCCCTGACTGTTCGATAAGCAGGGAAAGTCATTGATTTAAATGATATATTTATACAATGTAATACATTGGTATGAATACATGACACTGAATAAGTCAAAAATCATCTCAAATCATAAACAAGTTCAATAAAGTATAAGCCTCTATTGAGATCTGGATGAGGGACCTCCCACCTTCTGACTGTCATATATTTAAAACATTTTAAAAACACACTCAACATCACTGTAGACTTACAGGTATTGATGGCAGACCAGCTTAAATAATTAGTTAATCACAATACACATAATTTAAATTTACATTTAACATAATATAATTCTGAAAGCAAAATCATATCATCCTAGACAATTGATAACAAACATACCCTATGGTGAATTTGTTACATTGCATTATTCTTGTGAATAATGTGACCTACCTTTAAGCAGGGGATATACTCTGGAGACGACCTAGATGAGTATGTCCCATTGATCCCTCAGTGATCCCCAACCAGTGGCACGTGAGCAACATGTTGCTCACCCGCCTTTTGGTTACTGCTCTCAGTGGCCTAAAAGCAGGTGCTTATTTTTTAATTCCAGGCTTGGAGGCAAGTTTTAGTTGCATAAAAACCTGGTGTACAGCCTATGAGAACCTCCTTTAGACTGCCTGTCCACATAGTGGCTACCAAATAGCCAATTATAGCCATTATTTTGCACCCCTCATAACCGTTTTTCATGATGTTGCTCTCCAACTCCTTGTAAAATTGAACGTGGCTCTAATGGAAAAAAAAGGTTGGGGACCCAAGCTTTAGAGTGAGGTATATCTCCTCTAGTGCGAAGGATAATTCTGGATTCTATATTGCATACTTCAGTCCACTATTTGAGAAAATAAAAAGGATTATAAATAAAAACAGATCCTACAAACAGATCCTACATTAAATCAAATATTGAAGTGTAGGCTTGTGACTAGGAGGACAAAAACATTAAAGTGGTAATCTATCCCATAGTTTTATTGAAGACTAGGGTATGGAAGGGTATATTCGCTTGTGTAGGGAAAGGCTCATAATGCAATTTAGAAATATTAAAATGCTTAGAATTCTGTTTATGAGTCACCCACTCCACCCACACAAACAGAAATGTTTTATTTTCAGTACCATGGACAAGAGGCAGGCCTTAATTAGCCTGTAACTTTTCATCTTCCTCACACAGACATTCCAGAATTCATTAACATATTGATGCGAGCAATACAAATTTCCATTGATAGTGAACAATGTTAAATTTCTGTACTAAGCGGTTATCTCTCTTTCATTGTCTTACACATCCACACACAAGTACATAAATTCTACTAAAATGTAGGGATACTAAATAGCTATCTCCAACAAAACCAACTCTTTCTCTTAAGGATACAAAGAGCATACCTTAGCATCTCTTATTAAATATAACAAAAGTTGTACCAGCCATCATCATACAAAACAATTGATGGGCAAATAAAGATAATGCAAGTCATGAACACCTCTCTCCAAGGATGTGATTCCTACAGCTCCCCAATATCCCAGGACCACTACCCAAGGAAATACTGTATATAAACATATTGGGGATTTAGTTTGAGATTCGACCAAGATTTGGCTTTTTTCAGCAGGTTTTCGAATATGGCAGAAGCCAAGTGCCTGGCCGAACTGGGGTCATAGGTTTGATTCCAACCAGGGCACTGCAAGTAGTGTGGAATTATAGTCCTCAACTGCCTTCTCTCTGCAGTGCTTTGAAGGAACCTTCCAATTTGAATTAATGCTCTTTTCCCTACAAGGCTGTCAGCTGAGAGAACATTTCTTTTTACTGCACATTTGCATTTATACAAAAATTAATGCCGTCCTACTGTTAGTTTCATTTTTACAGGTTGACCCTCATGCTTGCTGTCATTCACCGTACTACTCATGCAGGTACAACACAAACGGTGAAGTATTCAGAAATGCTTAAACATCACAGCTTCAGAAAATTCAGAAATATGCAGGTATACAGCATTGTCAGTTGTAAATATGTAAATATATCTAAATTTAAAAATGCATTTCTAACACTGAAATCCATAATGCCTTTAGGAATGCATAAAAGTGTTGCATCGGTCATAATCTTTGCTATACACCCTATTCTGTTCTTGTTTTGCATTACCATTTATCTGATACAATAACAAGAAGGGCCTTAATCATGAATACTTACACTTTGTAATTTTTGTAATTTTCATTTTAAATATCTTTTCTTTTCATAAAATATTTTGGAAAGTGTTGCAGCTTGCCTTAGCCTGCCATCTGTTGGCCTTTACCAATGGCTGCAGCTTCAAATTTTCAACTATAAAATATCTACATTATAGGAGATGAAAATGGGTGTTTTTAAATGTTATTGCATTGTAGCTCCCATTAACATTTATTAGTCAGTGCAGTTTTTTAGTAGCAGTAGTATCAGGTGGAGAGTAACATTTTGAGTACTCAAAAGTTGCTATTCTAATTCTAATCTAGAATTCATGTGATTTAGTTGTATAATCACATTTACTTTACAGTGCTAAGCAATATGTTGGCGCTATATAAATACATGTTAATAATAATAATAATAATAATAATTACATTACATGATCTTTTGATCACTTTGATTTTGCGGCCTTCTGATTTTTAATGCAGTTGTGTTTGGTTGGGCTTTTTCAATCATTTAGGTGAATTTTAAATGGGCATTTGCACGATGAAGTAATTACATGGCACAAATGTAAAAGGTGCCTAAATGTATCTTCTCAACCATCCAAAAGAAACAAAAACAAAATAATTGACTTGGTATACCATGACTGAAGCCAAAATATATATAAATTATATTCACCCAGTGTTGGAGGAATGAGAAGGAACTGACAAAATTAAACAATGACCACTAATAGAGTTTTAAGACCTCTGGTTTTTATACTCTTACAAGGCCATAATACTAAACAGCCTGAACTGGTTAAGACTTATTACAGGCCTTAATGAATTGCAAGGGTCCAGCAATATTATCTTTTTCTGTGTCAGCAGAAGTAGAGACTGTATCAAACTTTTGTGCCTGAATTGTATGAAGGTACTGTTCATAGGACCTCAGTGGGTCAAGCACAAATGATAAAGGTTTCACAGCCTTTGCCTGTTGAGTGTGACAAAGCTATTTCTAGAAATTCCACTAAAATAACTTCAAAACATGGCTGTGAAATGGAGAAAGGAAATGCCTCTGGACTATAATAGTGAACAAGTTTGGTGAAACAGGTTACTGTTAAATCTGAAGTGTGCTGCACATATTTTACCTTAAGATGCACCTTTGAATTATAGGAATAAGTTGTTATCTGTGATGGCTCTCAGATCTGGGACACTATCACGTACCATGAAGTTTTAAAACTCTCACATGCCTTGCTGGCCATTACATCATCAAGAAGGCTACAAAGAATTATAAATTACCCTTTGGGGATTAATGGACGGATGTCTGTATGTAAGCCTTATTTAAAGAAATGCCTCATACAAGGCCCTGTATTGGCTTATGTAGATCCTACTAAACCCTACACCCTCCATGTGGATGCTAGCTATGTTGGCCACCTGAGGAAAGTATTTCATTAAGAGTACCCTGATGAATTACATCTTTTGCCATATAAAAAACAAAGTTTGAATTTAAGTGATAAAGACCAGCTAGTGTACAAGTTAGAAATTTTGGCACTTAACTGAGCCAATGTTGTCAAATTTCATGGATAACTGTATGGAGTACTATTTGACGTTAGAACAACCCTATAATGTATGTTCACACCATGTCAAAACTAGAAGTCACAGATGGTTAGCTGACTTGCTGGAGCTGATGATCTAAAAGACCTGGCCTACCTGCTACATCTGATAATAAAAAGTGCAAAGAAATGATAACCTATGGGTCCAATGACTTTTGCCTTGTTTCTGCTGAAGGAAGGAAAAACAACTTCTCAAACTTAACAGTAGTTGATATACTGGGTGCTAGATGCCTTTTAGTTCCCCTGCATTACTAGGGATTGATCAATTTTGCCATTTAAATAAAAATATTTAGGGCCCATGAGCAAAGTTGTTCTTAAAGAGAACTTTTAGAGGTCTCTGCTTACTGATAGCACAATCCTTAGCAGAAATTTCAGCTAGAGAATGAACTCCTGCATAGGACGGTATTATACCATGGTCATTCTGATTAATTCTCTTCCAAAGAATTATTGACAGTCTGTGCTCAGAAACATATATGACAAACATGGACATTTAGGCACTAAGCTGACCTATGGCTTGATTCAATAAGTTCTACTAGAACCTCTACTAAAATTAGATAAGCATCAGAAAGGCTAAGGGCATATTGCATTAAACACGGGAACAGAGAATATTGAGTACTACAACACATCTAGCTGAAATATGTCATTCCCAGTCACGGTTGTGTTTATAATGGTTTACTGTTATAAACTACAAAGGACTATCAAACAACTTGCACAATTTAGAGGAGACCTGACTGAGAAGTGTTATCAGATCCATTGGACTTTCTATTGGCTATTTTTACTTCTATTTTACAGTTACCTGTTCTCTCGTGAGAGTTTAATAAATGGCAATTGTAAATAAGATGTGTCATTCACTGATTCTTGGGTTTTTTAGCCTGGTGCTCTGTGCAGAGTGTCGCATTACCCAGCGCTCTTAGAGCTTGCTTAGCAAACACTTGAGCTCTGGGTAATGCGTTACTCTGCACAGAGCAACAGATTAAAAAAACCTATGTGCCTCTACCAATCACTAATATACCGCTGACTAACGTAATTAGTGCAGTATTCATCTGGGTCTCTGTGCACCAATTCCTAGTATAACACAGTGTGCAAATGGCAAAAAATGTGGCGCCCTCAGTCATGTGATCTGTGCTCTGATAAACTTCAGTATCTCTTTACTGCTGCACTGCAAGAGTGATATCACCCCTCCCTTCCCCCACCAGCAGCCTATCAACAGAACAATCAGAAGGTAACAGGATAACAGCTCCCTGACACCTGCACTGCTAAAAATGCTCCCATGTAGTGGTAGATTTGAGAATAGCATTCAATAGTAAAAAATCCAAGTTGACTGCGACTCCTTCAGTTACATTGAGTAGGAGAAACAAAAGCGTATCTAAAAGCAGTTCCATTGTGAAGTTCTAGCTCTTTCTGAAAGCACATGACCAGGCATGGCTGCCTACACACCAATATTACAACTAAAAAGATACATTTATTGGTTCAAGAATAAAATTTTAAATGGTAGAATGAATTACTTGAAATGTAACAGTGTAATATAGTAACAAAAAATCTACACCATAAAAATCATGTCAGAATCCCTTTAATCTCTGAATTTTGCACATGTAACTGCAACAGACAGACAGATAGATTTTTGTTTTTATGCTTTAGATATACTGTAATACTAATTTTGCATCTTTTACTTTGGTAGAGCTGTTTAACATAACCTAAATAAGGTTCTTAAAAGTTAAAAAGTTTGTCTGGAAAACTTCTATGTTTATTTCTTTCAGTATATTAATTAATTACTGAAATGACACAATCACTGTATATAACTGCACACGATTCAAATAAGTTTGATACAAGCTCAGTGTTATAGCGTATCATTCCCTCTGTGTTTCCTGAAAAGAAGTCACACTGGAATATGTCTTTTCCTTTGTTAAGTCAAAAGCAGTTAAATCCTTCAGTTACATTTTACAAGACAAGGTCACAGTTAGAAATGGAATAGTCATGTGGTGAAATTGCCCTATATGGAGTGTAATTTCATTTGGCAGGAACACCAAATGTCCTTCAAAATATAGTATCTGCATATTCTTCTTTGCACATATTTATTCCTTTTCATTCCTAATGTTAAAGGAGCACTAAAGTTAAAATCAATCGAGGTGACAAAATATTAGGCACCTGTAATGTTTATAATTGCTTATGTGATAACCTGGGCAGTGCTCCTGTTGATGAAAAACTGTACTGGCTTGGGGTATCTCTGTAAAACATCCTTGTCGCTTTCTTCTGTCTTCTGGTCAAGGCAGCCGAATGCGCAGTAGAGTGAAGGCTGAAGTTAGAATCAAAAAGCCGGCTTTTACACTGTACTGTGCATGCCCCTACCTGGGCCCAGAGAAAATGAAAAAGAAAAGGATGGAAGATCCCGCTTAAATACCCAGGGCCAGTGGAGTTTTCTGTTAACTGAGTACTGGATATATGAGTCTGGGGTATCAGGTAAAGTTGGCTAAACATTGAAAGATCTGCTCGTTTTGTGAGGTCGCCAAACAAGCTTTCCCCTAATAAGACTTTCAACTAGGTCCATTAGCAGCTTTTATTGGGCCACCTGAAGTGGCCTTAGAAATCCCTGTGTGCCCCCACAGGGATTCAGTTCTCATTTAAATAATCGTTTAACATCAGAGAAGCCACTCTTACATATCAAGAATGTCAAGACACTCAAAAAGTATTATAGGAATGGGATTTGTTATCCGGACACCTGTTATCCAGAAAGCTCCGAATTACAGAAAGGCTGTCTTCCGCAGACAATTTCATCCAAATTATTCAGATTTATAAAAATAATTTCCTTTTTCTCTGTAATAATAAAACAGTACCTTATACTTGATCCAAACTAAGATATAATAAATCTTTTGGGTTTATTTAATGTTTAAATGGTTTTAAGCAGATTTATGGTATAGGGATCCAAATTACAGAAAGATCCCTTATATGGAAAATACCAGGTCCCGAGCATTCTGGATAACAGGCCCCATATCTATAACACCAAGATGTGAACTAACCCCATATTATAAAGGCAATAAAATGATCCACTACTGGCTATTTTTAAACATAATTTATTTCATTAATTGTAAACACAAAATAAGGTGTTACAAATGCCAGGATATTCATATTTTATTAATAAGGGGTTTGTTGCTATCTCTGACAAAAATGTGACACTACTTTGTTGATGTTGATTTAGAGCTATGTAAAACAAATGCAGTAATCTTTCTTCAGAACACACCACTGCAAATCGAAAAAATATCCAAGCACAGAGGCTTCTAATAGGTTTTTGTGTTTTTTTGCCATAGAATGGATTATTGGTATTACCCAACTGTAGTGGCTGATAACACAAGAAGAGGAATGCAGAGTGTTTCACTAAACAAATAATGAATAAAAAACAAGATTTAGTGAAAGAAGCAGGTTTCATTAGCTATTATTTAGTTTCATTGTTTTTAACTCTCCGACTTTGCAGTATACTACCCTTTGAACTCCAGCTCTGTAAAACATACGGCCGTGGGCAGTAATTAATACATCTCTTCTTAACACCAAAGAAATAATAGCCTGGAAGTGTTCATCCATATGTCTGACAGGTTCAAGAGCGTTAACACTGTAAAACATCACACGTCATTTGGCAATGTAAAAGGCACATGGAGGCTGTTCCTTTAATAGTGTTCCTTTAATAGCCTCACCCTTAAGAAGGCCTCATTTCCCCTGTTGCTGTTTCCCATTTTCATGTCACTGGGACAGTCCACTTGTGAAGTGAAACACTTTAAACTCTGTTGCCTTTAGGATAATTGTCTTCTCAAATCGACGGCAATTATCTCTTTTTCTAACATGAAATGAACCCTGACAACATGGAGTTTTATTCATTTTAGACAGCTGTAATAACTAAATATTAAATAAAATGCAAACTCAAGGCTCCATGGCATTATAGTTGCGTTTAGAAATTTAGAAATGATCCCAGTTAATAATGAACTTTGCTGCCAGTCTCATATACTCTTTACTGGAAAAGTAATAGCTAAAATCGTGGATGGGAGTTTGGTCAAGCTTGAGTTTTAGTAAATAACCCCCTTAATTACAATATGTATTCTATATATTTATTATTTACAATATGTATGTCTATATAAATATACACAAACACACACACAACACTATTACCCAGTTATATTATTTTCCCCAATATGAATACATTCACCTAGACCACACCTTACCACCACTTAATTAAGGTAAGTTAATTAAAAGGCCATATAACTGTTGGACTGATATGTAATTAGCAAATATATATGGTTTGGATATTTCTTGCTCAAAACTAGACAAACGCTGAAATTAAAAGTAAAGCTAAATTCTACTTCTAGTTCTTATGAGTACAATTGAATCATAGCAGCACTGAGAAGCCTCTAAATAATGAGTTGCTCTTTATCTCACAGCCTAACAGGCTGTAGCTGGGGAAAGGAAAGGATTTGTTTATATAAATGATTCCTGGTTTTTGTTGATTGTGTTTGCATGAACAGGAAGTAGAATATGACTTTACTTTCCATTTCAGAATCTGCAAAAGTCATAACTATTTCCTGATAAAAACAAAAGTATGTTATGCCAAAGCCCTATCCATTGAACTCATGTTGAAAAAGTGGGCTTACTGCACGTTTAAGTATAATGGTTAAATTTCTGTCCTCTGAGCTCTGTCATGCCTTCTTAGTGAAATCCTACCAAGCATTTTAACTGAACATTAGAAAAGAGCATTTAGACAACAGCGATCCTTTCTGAAGTCCATTATTTACACCACTGCACACAACACCAAAAAATGAAAAATATTCATTTGAAATGACAGATATTCCTATCTTGTAAACAAGGATTTCTTTGAAGTACAAGTCCTGTTTTCTATTGCAGTGTGTTTGCTATCAGCTCTGCTGTGATCAGCCATCTTTTATCTATTGCTTAAATAAAGCCTGGTCTATAGTGTTCAATGGAACATAAGATAACAGATATTCATTACTTGCCCCCAAAAGCTCAGTAAAAAGAAACCATATGTATTTTTAAATAAAAATAATATGCTTCCAAGAGAAGATTTTTAAAAGTACAGACCAGAGGGGAAATTTATCAAAATGTTAAACATTTTTTTTGCAAAGTTTCTCACACATGAGAAATGCTGCAGATCATTTTTAGCTAAAAATTTAAAAACATCTAAGAATTTACCATAGACTTAATGGTAATGCAACTCAAAAAGGCTGGGGAAATAACAGGGAAGTATTTATTAATTATTATTATTTATATAGAGCCATCATTTCATGCAGTGCTTTACAGAGTAAAGAATACAAGCACAGGTATGGGACCTGTTATCCAAAATATTCAGAACCTGGAGTTTTCTGTATAATGGATCTTTCTTTAATGTGGATCTTCATACCTTACGTTTACAAGAAAATCATGAAAACATTAAATAAACCCAATAGACTGCTTTTGCCTCCAATAAGGATTAATAATATCTTAGTTTGGATCAAGTACAAGGTACTGTTTTATTATTACAGAGAAAAAGGAAATCATTTTTAAAAATTAGATGTTTTTGGATAGAATGGAGTCTAGGGGAGATGGCCTTTCTGTAATTCTGAGCTTTCAAGGTAATGGGTTTTTGGATAATAGATCCCATACCTGTATAACACAACATACAGACAAACATTTCTCCAAAGATGACATACAGTTACAATTGGAGAGACAGTAGGGGGAGTGGCCTGCTCACAAGAGCTTACAATCTAAGACGAAGTATGTAAGCAGAAAGTCGGGGGACTCGGTGGGTGGTCTAGTTGCTACGTGTTTTAGTTACCGTCTTAAATATATTCCAGTTAATTTCCTTTCATTAAAAGAAACATGGAGGGACCAGTTTCACTGGATCATGGCAGCTTTAGGCCTGACTTTTCTTGTTGAAGTAAACACCATGCAGAAGACTAAAGAAAAATGTATATATACAGGTAGGTATCTATTATTTATAATGCTTGGGACCTGTATAACTAATAGAAGTACTGTATTCACCTTTTCAGTGCTGGAGCATACCGCCAAATATTTTGGAAATAGAAAGATGGACAAAAGTACTGAGTGACATTTTGACCATGCCCATTTTGTGGACACACCCCCTAATTACCATGTGGTTTTTATGCGTTATTACAATTTTGCTAAAGTTCTCCCAAGAGACCTGCTTATCTCAGATTGTTCCAAATATATCTAAGTATCTTCTGGGCTCTCTGCCAAAAGCCAATTAAGTTAGAAACTTTGTATCTTTTTCTGGCTGTTCAGTGCAGGAGATCAAAGGGAAAGTCGGGACATTTCAGAAACAAGCCCAGGACTGCGGGTTGAGCTGTCAAAATCTGACTATACCGCAAAAAGCGGGACAGTTGGGAGGTATGCTGGAGCACTTTGATATTATTATTATTATTATTATTATTATTAAACAAAAGTCCTAACATCTATACACACTCTTTAACACCCTGCTGCGAGCACCAATGTACCAGATCAGTCAGCCACAGTATTTAGTGGGCGTCTGCAGTGAAGCTGGATTTCTGGGGGAAAATGCTGCATTGTGGGTAACAATATTGCATTTTGTGTCTGATATTGCACTTGAATTTGTAAATGAGCCTTTATGTGTAGGGGATGATTCCAAAAAGTTATGTAATTTTATATCCTTTCTTCTGAGAATGTGATACTATGTTAGAATGGCCACGTCAATGTTCTGTGGTTACCCACACCGCAGCACAGGTGGAATGACCAGCCCTTCCCATCCAACTACTGATGCACCTGTGAGAATATCAGTAAATAGCATGCACTGCTAATGAGCCCCAAGGGCAGGTCTAACAACTCTGATCTTGCAGGTGCAAACTGGCTCTACTAGAAATGCTGCTCTAGGCAAGTTATATTCCATTAAACGAAAAGGCTCTAGCACAGTTGCTCACTATATCTGACAGCACAGATTTTTCAGTTTTTTTATAAATAGGACCTCATTAAAAGCAATTACAGGGTTGCTACATGTTAAATTAAATAAACAAATAAACTTATTAGCCTACAGCAGAGGAAGACCCCCCAGCCTTGCTCTCCAAATTTCAACACCCACCTTTAGCCCACACAGGTGGTCTGAAATCCAGTTCTGCAATTAGAATCATATCAGCAGCATTGATAAGGAAGTGTGTTTTAGTATTTCTTTGACTCAACCATTCCTTAGCATGTTCTGACATCTAGTGAAGAAAGTTTTTGGACATATAACCCTTAGGGGCACATTTACAAAGCTCGAGTGAAGGATTCGAATTAAAAAAACTTCGAATTTCGAAGTGTTTTTTTGGCTACTTCGACCATCGAATGGGCTACTTCGACCTTCGACTACGACTTAGACTACGAATCGAACGATTCGAACTAAAAATCGTTCGACTATTCGACCATTCGATAATCGAAGTACTGTCTCTTTAAGAAAAACTTCGACCCCCTAGTTCGGCAGCTAAAAGCTACCGAAGTCAATGTTAGCCTATGGGGAAGGTCCCCATAGGCTTGCCTGCGTTTTTTTGATCGAAGGATATTCCTTCAATCGTTGGATTAAAATCCTTCGATTCGAAGGATTTAATCGTTCGATCGACCGAATAATCCTTCGATCGCAGGATTTGCGCTAAATCGTTCGACTTCGAATATCGAAGTCGAACGATTTTAGTTCCTGGTCGAATATCGAGGGTTAATTAACCCTCGATATTCGACCCTTAGTAAATCTGCCCCTTAATGTGCCACATATGGTGAAATATATGGCGCTGACGCTCAAGTGCCAGCATCTCACGTTTCTGAAAAACACCAAACCAAAGGGGTAAAAAAGATGTGTAGGTGTGTGTATATGTTTTATTTATTTTTTTTGCATATTTGAGGGACTCCATACTGCTTCATTGTTTTCTACATCTCTGTTTTTATTTCATGCATACATACAGACCCCCATATAAAAATCAGCGAGGGTCCTCCCCAAAGTTGGAAAAGTACATAACATAAGAAATAGTTGGCAGTACAGGAGATTGGAAAAACAGATCTTAGTAAAACGAAAAGGTAAAGATAGGCCAAATGCAAAATTATTTCCAGATGATTCTAAGTAATCAAAAGGAATATTTTTTACATTTTGGTTGGTGATGTTAGGAATGAAAATAAGGCAAGGCCAATTGCCAAGATCCTCCAATTATAATCTGAAATGATTGGTCCTGCACATAGGTTTCAAATAAGCACGCATCTAGAACAAATCTAAGTTTTCGTTATTTAGCTTTCAAAGAAAGGAAACTTTGTACATTATCATTTCATCGCTGCACGTTCCTTTAATTAGTGGAAAGAGCCAACCCACAATAACACAGAAAAGGCACCGCTCTGACTCCCCACATGATAATACTATTCTTCACAGATGCATTGTACCTTTGTTTTTTTGCTTTTTTACTAGAGATAAAATCCTTTCTATTTTTCAGTTGTGAATCTTTTGCGCAAAGTATATGACAGGGTGTAACTAGGGATCCCCAAAAGGCTATACAATCACCCGGTGCATAGCTTGAAGGGCATGTATATATATACCTAGTTATATAGAACGACTAGCAGATGTGGCGCTGTACATTTTTACAATGCAGTAACAGGGATAAACGCAATAAAAATTGCAATAAATAAATATAATTATACTAGGGGTCAATAACTGATCCCAACCCCAAGTGCAAGGGCACTAAAAAAATACCCCTTAACCCTCATTTAAAAAATGCTTGCATCTGGCTATGCTCTGAACCTACCCCCTAGCATAGGAAAGGCAATAACTACAGGTTCATATTGAAACCTGTTTCTGCTGGTGCTCCCTAGCTTGCAAATCTGAATGACCCACAGGTAAAGTAGTTGGAGTGGGGAGCACCTACATGCACCAATCCAGTGTTGAATGCAGGCAGCACTGTATACATGGGGCTAAATCAGATCTCGGTGCTTCGACTTGGAGTGCAGGTTACAAGTGCAAAACCTTGTCGGACTGTGCTGTGCACCCAGTTCTGCAACCTTAAAAATTAAATGGCTCATAAGACTCATAAAAGAAAATTTAAGAGAGGAACAAGATAATAAAGCTGCAATCTGTCACCTGGTTGTTTGATCCAAGTGCCTTTTGTAAAAACAGATTCAGTCTTATGTTAATAGCAAATGTCTATTCAAACCTATAATCTATGGTGGGGGTCCCCAATCTTTTTTTACCCGTGAGCCACATTCAAATGTAAAAAGAGTTGGGGAGCAACACAAGCATGAAAAAAATGTCTGGGAATGCCAAATAGCTGTGCCAAATAGCTGTGATTGTCTATTTGATAGCTCCTATATGGACTGGCAGCCTACAGGAGACTTTAGCAGTAAACCGGTTTTTTATGCAACCAAAAGTTACCTCCAAGGTACAATTCAAAAATAAGCACCTGCTTTGAGGCCACTGAGAGCAAAACCCAAGGGATAGGTGAGCAGCATGTTGCTTGTGAGCCACTGGTTGAGAACCAGTGATCTGGGACAAAGTTCTCACAATGAACAAGGGCAATAACAGTAGACTGAATATCACCCCTAGAAAACGGCAAAACTCTCCAACTTCTCACCTTCAACTAAATTGTCTTTTATATTAAAACATTATATTAAAACATATTTTATAATGGCCAACAATGAAGGGCTATAAAATATAGCTCTTGCCAAATTGCTCACTCAGTTTCTAAAGACTTGCATATGGTTGGTTGAGTGTCACCGTATTCCAAAAAGGGTGGCGTAGAAACCTTGAAATGATTAGTGAGTGATGAAAAACGAGAAAAATATGGCTCACGTGCAGGAGAGAGAAAACGTTAGAAAAAGATGACAGTTCAAGGCTACAGCACTTTAATTATTTAAGTTTTATCTAAGCAAACAGATCTCTGGGGAAGTCTCAGTCTAGCTGGAACACTTTGTAATTCACGAGCCAAATTTATGTCAGTAGCAAAGAGATCCCGTGCACAGGTGGCTATAGAAACACACAGCCCCTGTAGGTTCATTATTTTATCATTCAGCAAGATTAATTGTGCGCTTGTGGGTGCGTGGGAGGGATTGAGTGAAATTACCGAAATGAAACCTGTTATTTTTTATCTCAAGATTTATTTTTTTCTGATAAAATATGTTGATCTGATGGAATTAAAAAAAGAGACTATTGCTTTGGCAACCATTTCTGCATATTCTAACAAATCCTTGTCAAATACGCGTTCTACTTTTTTTTCTAATCTTAGATTCTATTTTATATATCCTAGAATGGATTAGGACAGGTAAGATCATTATGCTTCAGAGTTATATATTAGCATAACCAAATGAAGGATACCAATATCTGGTAATGTAACAGAAAGGGAAGGTCAAATTGAAATTAACATTAAAAATGCTCATCATGTTTTTTCATATTATTTTTAGTATATATATAGTTGACTGACTAGACTGGATGACAAATAGGAAAGGACCTGAAGAATATCATTCTGGCTACTACCTACAACCATATATCTATTTAAAATCCAAGCTGGAGAAAAGTGATTGGCAAAATGAAAATGCCATGATAAGAATAGCAGTCTGTTTAAAGACTGTCTAAAAGATAGTAAAACTATATATTTTGGGTGGAAATTTTTCTTTTAACAGGGAAGACTGGCATGCTAAAGGCAAGAATATAAGGGAGTCAAGAGAGGTGAATAATTTTAAAATAGCTATAGACTGCCATATGTAGCTTTGTGGTTACTTATAACTGTGTGGGTACATTAGATATAACAAATACCTGTATATACAAGGTACATTTTTATGAACTCTCCCCAATACCAACAAATGGCTTGGTTTCCATGGATCCATCTCAAAGTCATTGTGGTCTTTTTGGGACATGAAATTAGGATTTATTACACTTTATATAGTTACAGCCAAAGGGAATACTGAATCCTGAAACAGAAACATGTAGTAAGCAAACTCTCTCCTATGGAAAACCATGGGATCTGCTCCAACGTTATCTCTAGAATAAAAGTTGAATGAATAGTTGTAATTTTGTAGTTGCAATCAGCATTATAATTACCGAACCTGGAACACCTAGAATCTTAATAATAGATAAGCATAAGCATAGTAAAGCAAGTTGAAAAAAGACACATGTCCATCAAGTTCCACCTTTTAAGTCTATATATAACCTGCCTAACTGCTAGTTGATCCAGAGGAAGGGAAAAAAAACCCATTTGGAGCTTTTTCAATTTGCATCAGAGGGGAAAAAAGAAGATTTGCAGGAGTTCTCAAAATGGTGTATTTCTTTAGGGACTCAGTGTGCTAGGCCACCATACAGCTACACAATTTCAAGCTATAAGTATTGAAATACTACATCTGATCAGGCACAGTTTCATAACTCAAGAATCCTAAAAATAAAAATGACTGATTCTTCAACAATTCCGTTGCTACTTATGAATTCTGCAAAGGAACACTCTCCAGTTAATGCAACTGTTGAATCCTAATAGCCTAGTGCCCCATGCACAGTAAGCAGAAAAGTTGTAACTATGTACTGTATGAATCAGCTTTAAAGTTATAGTGGCTGTACATACAGTAAGAGGGGTAAGCAAGAAGGACAGAGGAGGTGGGGTCCATAATCTATGAAGATTAGGGTCACGTACCTAGAATTCCTTTGGCAAACAAGAGAAAATGAATCTCATTTTGGTGCATTAAAGGGGTTGTTCACCTTTGATTTAACGTTTAGTCTGATGTAGAGAGACAATTTCCGATATTCTTAGAAAATTTGCAGTTGGTATTCAGTGGCTCTCCAGTTTGCAATTTCAGCAATCTGGTTGCTAGGGCCCAAATTACCCTAGCAACCATGAAACGATTTAAACAAGAGACTGGAATATTAATAGGAGAGGGATTGAATAGAAAGATGAGTGATAAAAAGTTTCAATAACCATACATTTGTAGTGACCCCCATTTGAAAGCTGGAGAGAGTTGGAAAAAGGCTTACTTGATTATTAAAAATAAACAATGAAGACTAATTGAAAAGCAGCTTAGAACTGGTCATTTTACAACATGCTAAAAATTAAATGAAAGATGAATCAAAATGTGCACTTAAATAAATAGTTTACACTCCGAGGTTATATAATAAATGTGCAATGCTGCTACAGCACCTATAGCAACCAATCATCAAGTAGCATACACTGGGCATCAGCTTAAAAACAAAGTTCTTATTCATTGCTATGGGTCAGTGCACCTGAGTAAACGTTATGCTTTTTAGACCTAAACGACTGAATTAGCAACATCCTTAGCAGTAACATAAAATGATAAGAGTTAACTGCACATGTATAAATAAACACAGAGCTCAACAGAGGCACTGAAAGACCTGGCATATTTATCCAGCAGTTACTAGTGTGTGTGTGTATATATATATATATATATATATATATATATATATATATATATATATATACAGTATATATATATATATATATACAGTATATATATATATATATATATATATATATACAGTATATATATATATATATATATATATATATATATATATATATATATATATATATATATATATATATAGTTGAGACTTAAAAAATAAACTTTTTAATAGTATAGACTAAGTTCATCTTACAGTTACTGTATAGTGGCCTCTATACACATAAATGATTTAGTGTTTCTGAGCAGTGGTCCACCTGTCTCTCCCAGGTATGCCATGAACACAGCATTTCCAATAATTTTTTTATGGGAAAAGGTGATAGATAGAGAACAGACTGCCTCCCTGTTTTTCGGCCGAGCACAGCAGCAGTCAGAAATGTTGTTGTTGGATACAGTTTTGTGCTAGTGGGTTATTTATATCTTTTACTCTTTAATTATTTATCATATCTCATCCATGTCTTACATTTGATCCAATAGATAAGAGATAGAATATACATACTATACAATATACAAAGAGGCAATGAATGATAAATATTTATTTAAATAATACTCTACCCATACCTTATATGTAAATATGAAACTAGAATTATATGATATATCATTCATGAAAAAATAATGCAGAAATATAAAGTTAAATAAATTTGATTAGGAGTATTTCCAATCGGGGACCAAACAATGCATTAAAAGGATGTACCTGTGCACATAAAACTACTATAGTAGTGGTGACAAGGTTAAACCTACGATTGCTACATGTTCACTCAATTAGCCACGCCAGAACAAATGAATCCCACAGTAAGTGCCTAAAAGGGCCGCCAAATGTAACTATTACAAATGAATTTAGGAAAATGTCCGCCTCATCCAACACAAAAGATAGTATGAATTATACGTTAACTCTAATAAATAGCACATTTTAGGGATTAAATAGAAACATACCATGCAGTGTACACATAAAACTGTCCAAGAAGTAACAACTTTCGACCTTGTATACTCACACATGTGCCCTTATTTATCATCATGGAAATCTGATTTATTTCTGTGCTGAGTATAAACTAATTTAACCCTTCCACGCACATGATTTACAGAGTAAAAGCATTGTTATTTCCTCTATGTTTCAGAACTGGAAACCATGTTCCAAAGCTTCCGCAAACCATTGTGTGTATAAAGGATTATAATCCTACTCTTTTGACTAGCAAATCCCCTTAAAATTGAATTCATTGGTTCCTGCAGCTCTATTTTTATTGGCTTTTCTTTAAGTTATTTTATGTTATCTGCCAACAAAGTTAGAGCAAAAGCACTATTGCCCCCACCACCATACATGATAGACCAACTTGGCAGCATAACTACAAACAAATTGTATTTCCAAAAATTTCCAGATTTGAAATATTCTCAATGTCTCAATTAGTGACAGTTGGCAAAAATGCATGCTGGGCATTCTTCCACCTAAATAGTAAACAGAATAAGAATAAACCCTCTACTCTTTCTTCTTATTAATTCTTCAAAGAATCATGCAGATATCACGTGCGATTTCCAAGTGACAGTGTAAGGAGTCCGATATATAGTTATAGTCAGAGCCAGCCAAAATTGTAGAAGACTCCACCTTTTTATTTAAAATTCCTGTATTAAAATAGCCCTTACCAGGCCAGAATAAAAAGAACATGCCTAACATGTTCCCAGTTGTATAACCCTTGTTCATTTAATCATTTGCTCGGTGGCTATAATGAATGCTATGCAGCATATGATGCACAGAGTAACAGCAAGTAAAGGAAAACTACTTGTGCAGAGGAAACATTTTGCAGGGCTCTATTTGTGCCATGCTGACACAGAGCAGAAAAATGGGAAGGCATCATCACCACTAACACAAACAGTAAAAGCACATGAATATGTGGAGAGTTGTATCTTCCCTTTTAAGATCAATTTTATTTCATTATTAATTCTCAATGACAGAAGACTCTGCAAACATGCTAAAGGGATCTTTATAAGTTGCCTTTCACGTGTAAAGACCAAATATGGTATGGCAGCTTGCCTCTTTTTTGGCAGACAGAAGGTTTAATAGGGTAGTGATTAGAAACAGAACAAGGTCAAAGATAGCCTTCAGCATTTAGGGTATGCTCAGGGTTATACCTCTGTAACAGCTGCAGTGCTTATGTTTGCTTATCAAGGTGACAATCCAAAAAGGAACTTTAGCTTTATAAATAGTGTACATTACTGCCAATCCTCTTAGACCCTGTAAACCACGGATAGCAGCTAGGGCTTGGAAGAGGCGACATGACTATACTCTGCCTCTGGGAGCGACTCAAGGTTTAGTGTAGAGGGGGGAGGAGGTTAGTCTTTGGGTGGAGGAGTTGGGCTCCATATAGTTTTACATTAACTTGCTGGCCACCACTTTACACTAACCAGCAAAAAGTGAAGTCCCCTTCTACCCTCCCTAGGACAGGGGCTTTGCTAGCATTAATAGTGGGGGAGAGTCTAGTGAGGTCAATCTAGTTGGAAGGCTTTCTGTGCATCTATTATTTGCCTAAAATAAAGCCTGCAGTGTCCATGGGATATGTGAATGCCTCCACCTTGAACTGTAGTTTTGGGACATGTTCACCCAAACCCCACCAGTAAACTGGTGAGATCCTCTACTTGCATGGCCATGCACCAAGATTTTTTCCATTATAATGTGTGTGAGTTGGTGGCAAGAAAAAAGCATGTGTTGGGGCAATGGTTTAAAACCTAAGTTGGATTTCCATAGTTGATTTGATGGTATTCTATTACAGCAATATAAATTGCCCAGTAGCAGTTGGCTTTTGGAGTTATGGATGACAGCCAGGAGGTTGGGGCTAGAAGACAGAGCTTGGAGGAAGGGCAGATGGATAGGGGGCTCTCTTGTAGGTGTATGCTATTCTCATGGTTACTGTTATGTGACTGTTATTTATTGTTAAGATACATGAATATACACATTTATATGTATGGTTCATATGCTTGCATACCTGTACTCACTAGGAGTTCACATGGTTTGTAATTAATAAAGCTGTGGCTAGCATTACTCATTACTATTAAGAGAATAGTGTCACTTATGTTATTGACAGTCAGTTAGGGAAGCATAGTAGGCAATGCGGGATTTATGAACCTTCCAAGTATACCAATGTGCCACATCCATAAACAGAACAAGACATGTTTCTGCTGCAGGTTGGTATCTATTATAATAAGTTGAATTGTGCTACTATTTAAACAAGCAATCACATTTGTACTTGCAGTAAATCCGCTCTTTGTGGCTGCAATGCTGATGTCTTTCATCTGTGTTTTAATGCGTTAAACATTTTCTAATTTGTGACGAAGGCCAAGAGTGATGACATTGGAGAGGGGGTTTATATACTGCCAATGACAAGGAGTAAGGGGAGCAAGTCATGGCTATATAATCATCACAGCACACTAAATGGGTACATTTCTACCACTGTATGAAACCCGAAGGGTATGTACTAAGCAGTAGTTGTCATGTACCTATTCAGCATCATATTTTAGCCTCTAAAAATGGCAGATACATAAATGTGATTAATCCATGTTCAGTCTGACCACCCTTTCAGAGTTGTGGAGGATTCTGCAAAAAAATCTGTTCTAAATATGGTGCGTGTTCTGAAATATTTTTATGTAGGTTCTCACAATAATAACAAATAACCATTAACTGTCCCAGAAGTAACTGAGAACCAAACTGATTCCAAAGAAGTACATGTATATCTGCATTTGATTTCATGTTAATGTGATCCATCAGCCCCAAAAATGGATTCTTGGCAATCTAGGTTTGATGCTTTTGGCTTACAGAGTCGTGCATCAACTTAATTTGGAAACACTCACTTCACTGTTGTTAAGACTTAATGAAAACTGTTCATCCATTGCAGAATTTGGCACAGAGATGGAATTTATACGAGAGAAAGTGTTTTGTAACTGATCCCAAATACATCATTGTAAACACTAGCTAGCAAACTGTCTAATCAAGGTAAACTATGTGTATTTGCCCCAAAGCCTTTCCTGGCACATGCTATTGCCAAGCAAGCCTTTTTCAACTGTGGCACAAATTGTTATGGGGTGTTTGAGGAGGCCAGGATTTCTATTCATCAGTTGGAAAGATGCTGGCTGGATATCCCTGGATAATCTTGGTTACAATACTTCTACAAGCATCAGAATATGCTAATGTGAATATACAAAACACACAAATCAATTATCAAGGGGTAATGTAATAAAAGGTGCTTTGCACCAGGTCCAATAACCAATAGCCTACCAATTAGTAGGCAAGATATACAGTATTAGTCACCTGTTTGAAAGCAGATATCCAGTTGGTCACTGTAAGATACTAGACCTGGTATCTAAACCACTTATCTAATAAGTGCATTGGCCTCACAGAACCCTCATGGGTAGATGATCAAATATATATATATATATATATATATATATATATATATATATATATATATATATATATATATATATATATATATATATATATATAGACATCATTCACTTTCAATGTGCTTGCTGGCAAGTATTGATAGTCTACGGCAGTGCTTCCCGAATTGAGGAGAGTTAATAACGATTTACTCCCAGATACGCCCACCAAAAGCCTAGCTTGAAGGTCAGTTAAAGTGAGATTTTGCATGAAAACTTATTTGCTGTTCTAGACATTTTTAGAAATATGGCGGAATGACAGCAATGTTTTCACATGTCTGTAACCTTGTTATGAGTTAAGGGATTCTGACCAAAGGTTCGACCTCCAGGTGTGATTGAATTTAAAAGTATGACAACTACTGCTTTTCCAATTAAAGAATTCTTTACCCCACCAATTACTGAGCACAGTAGTTTGCACCAAATAGATTGGATGAATGTGGCTGCTGTAGTTTACCTGTCACTGGTACATACTTAGTGGCAAAGCCATATGCTCCACCATGTTTGTTTGTCATACCCTTTTTGTCAGACCCTTGTCACACTTACTCTGATATAAATTACTTGATACTCCCTTATACATAAAAGTTACAAGAACAATGTTATAAATTAACTATTATGTCCTCATGCACAAGGCATACTGTTATTTAAAAAAAATGTAATGTTCATTATGTCTTCAATAAATTCTAAATGTCAACGGCTTTGGTTTTTTGGGGTTTGTTCACCTTCAAACAAACTTAATTTAGAATATTACAATTATGACCATTTGCCATTGGGCTTTATTTTTTTTGTGGTTTTTGAATTATTTACATATTTTGTTCTTCAGGTCTCAGGCTTAGAATTCAAACTGTTATCTGGCAGTTATGGGTTAATTAACCTAGCTCAGGCAGCAGTTGTTGAAATGGAAGATGAATAGTAAGAGGGACTCAAAAGAGCAAAATACGCAATAAAAAATATTGAAATTCTGGAAAATAGGAGGACTAATAATTAAAATAAACATCAAATTAACATTATATAAATAATGATGACTATTAGGAAAGTTGTTTAGAATTGGTCCATCTATAACATACTAAAGGTGAACTTCCAGACCCTGAAAGCTTGCTACTCTGAAGTCATTAACCACCGTCCCCTTTTCCTTGCCAGGCAGTGTGTTGCCAATGACATAGATCAAAGAATAAAATAGGAGCGTAGAGACAATGGTGCTGCCAGTCAATGACTATTTAAAATCTGCAGCAGTATAAAGGTATATGCTCCCTCAACAAATGGTATCACTATCTACACCAAGTACATATGCTATCATCCAACAAGACTAGACCAATCCAGCCACACACACTGGTTATTTATATTTGCAGTCTAATTTTGCGGACAAAGGGGCATAATGATTAAAATTCACATATTCTGGTGTTATTTTATCTTGTAAAAGCAAAGTTGGACTGATACTTTTCTTGCTACTGTGTTTACTATATATTACTATATATACTATATATTACTATAAAACCATGATTTGTTTGTTTAGGGCCAACTTTTGCTTCAAATCTAATCATTTTGATGTATCAGTATGCCTTTAAGACCACACAGCAATGGAATAGCAGACAACTAAAACCCAAAAACAAATGTGGCTGCAATAGGCAGCATGTGAATAGGGAACGTCAGTCTGCTCTACAGGTCCTTGATAGCCAGCTGTTATAACATTATAATATAGCAATAACTTCACTTTTTATATAAAAGGAAAAAAATGTGCCATTTAATTTACACATTACACAAATCTCAATACCACCTCTCCGCTAAAGTAAAACATGCTTAAGATGATGAATTGTCGACAAGTACATGAGGCAGGTTTATTTACTAGGTAAAAGTCAGAAATGAAAAATATTTAAACATAAAACAGTTCAGTAAGTACATTAAAATGGAGCACAGAAAACACATGGCTTAGATGTTTATTATATGCCTTATTCTGATTAGGGATTTACTCAGTCTTAATGATGCATGTCTAGAAAAATTCCCCAAATATATAATTTTGGCCAGTGTGACACATTACCCATCATAATTATAATGACTCAAAACATATAACTAAACAACTTGCTGACAGATCAAAGTCACTAAACAATTCCAACATAGAAATCTAATGTTTATCCATAGGATCATATTTATAAACAAATTAATAGTGACCATAATAAGACCACTTTTTTTTGTTGTTTCCAAAAATGTATAAGAATGCACAAATCAGATAACGATAACAAAAATCCATTTTACTTGAAGACCTACAGGGTTTAAAGAGCTAACTTACGTTATGCTGATTTAAAATAATAAATAAATCTCTCATCCAGATACAAAACATAATATTTCTCACACTGAAGTTAACGAATCACACTTTTGGAATTGCAATATATATATATATACACACACACACACAGTATATATTGCTGTACAATGCATTGTGCTAAATAGCTGTATGTATTACCAGCACAGTGTTAACATTCGCATATGAATAGGGACCTGCAGACACATAAAATTAGATTTTTCCTAACCCTGGCTTATACAAGACAGTAGCATATTTATAAAGCTGTGTTAAAAAGTGCAGATAGAACACAGTTTATATCCCCATGGTATGCCATGTGCCAGGATACCCTGATGCCTGTTAACTAACCCTGTTCACAACATTTTTAACCACAACACCTTATATTCAATTTACACTTGTTTTTGTGCATAAAAGAACTGGGTGTAAAAGTAGAGTCCTTGACAAATTGATTCCCATGGATCCACCCTCCAGGTGTTGTTAAACTACAGTTGGGTTGCTGTCAGGGCCACCATTAGAAATCATGGGGCCGTACAACAATTTTCAGGGCCCCCCTGGGCCCCACCCACCCTGGCCCCCAAGCCCCACCCCAATCCACACCACAGTAAAAAGACCACACAGACATCAGCGCTTCAAATGGTAAAACCTCCCCACACACAAGTTATAAAAAGCGATAGATGGTCAGGGCCTCCTTATAAGTTAAAAAAAACTGTAGCGCCAGGGCCCTCATAAAAGTTTTTTTTAAAATAAAAAATTGTTGGTCAGGGCCCCCCTACAAGTTAAAAAAAAAAAACATTGGCACCAGGGCCCCTTTTACAAGTTAAAAAAAAACATCGGAGCCCCAGTTTTTTAAAAAAAACATTGGTGGCAGGGGCCTATAGAGTATTAAAATAATACATTTTAATTAAAAAAAAACACAAATTGGTGTTCAGTAGAACTGAACTCGCCTCAGGACTTCAACTTCGGCTATTTTCGTGGCTTCAGATCTTTTCATTGATTTGGGACTTCGGCTGTTTGGCTTTTCAACAGTTTGTGGCGAGGCGGCAAGGCTACGGCGCTGCCTAGGGGGGCCTGACTATTTCGAAAAGTGCAGCACAGCTGGGCCCCTGCTAAGACCCTTCAGTTGCCCATTCCTGTGTAGGTCACAGGTCCACAAAACAAACACATATATACAATTTGTTTCACTTAGTACAGCATCTTATCAATAGTAAGGTCTAGTGATCTCCCCCACCTTCTGCTTTTATGACCCCATATTGTTAGGAGAGACCATGCAACATTTCTTTTACTATTCAGGGAATTATTCAGTCACTGGTCATTCTATTAAATACTGCCTAATTATACTAACCTGAAATGTTCCATTCCATGGCTTTTTTGCCTTGCTTGGTAAACTAATATACAGACATCACAACTGAGAAGCGTAATCTTATGTCCACAGTTGCAGCAATTTCTTCCCTAACAATTATATGTCAGGTTTTTCTTTGACACTTTTCATCATAGAAGATCTGCGCGGTGTGAACTGATGCCTTTTGTATTTGATTCATTTTACCCCTTTTTATTTATTAAACTTATACACTAATGAAGACAGTCTTCACAAATTTTGTATGACACCCCATGAACTATCTCCAAATCCACAATGTAAAATTATATTTAGGAAATGGCTGAGGTCTGATGAATTTTCTACCTTACAGAATTAGCAAGTTATAAAGAATAAAAAGACATTATACACCTTTTTTCACCATGAGCCCAGTAACTACAGCTTGTATTCAAAATGCATTTTTGCCTGTTGTTTTAATGAAAAATGATCTAACCATGCAGAACAGTTATAATGAAATATATCCAAGAACATACACGATGAAACCAAATCCATTTGATCCCATTTATTTGAGATATAGTTGGAGGAGGAGGAGAAGATAGTTTATTAAATTACATTTTCTAGTAAAACCACCTGTATAATGAATTTCTCATTATCATGTTTAGATTCCTTAAAGGGGTGGTTCACCTTTAAGCTAAATTTTGATATATTGTAGAATGGCCAATTCCAAGCAACTTTTTAATTGGTCTTTATTATTTCTTTTTTATAGTTTTTTTTAATGATTTGCCTTTTTCGTCTGACTCTTTCCAGCTTTCAAAAAGGGGAAACTGATCCCATCTAAAAATAAATGCACTGTAAGGCTACAAATGTATTATTATTGCCAATTTTTTATTATTAGTCTTTATATTCAGTCCCTCTCCTATTTATATTCCAGTCACTTATTCAAATCAATTCATGGCTACTAGGGTCATTTGGACCCTAGCAACCAGATAAATAAAATGCTAAATAACTCAAAAACCACAAATAATAAAAAATGAAAACCAAATACAAATTATCTCAGACTATCGGTTCCTATATCTTACTAATAGTTAACTCAAAGGTGAACACCCCCTCTAATATCTCTCTCAGAGGGGTGGTAAAAGGTAGGGTAAAAACATATTTCATAATGGAATCATAATCTAATTAAATAGAAATAATACATATTTAAACCAACCTTTATTTATTTGGCCAAAGGTGCGTATGTTTATGAAAGGTTAATGAATTAACCCAGCACAATTTTTTATGTCAAATTTTTTATATGAGTTATGTATAAGTGTAACCTAGTATGAGTTTAGAAAGAGTTTCAATGGGATGTAAGATTAGCTGTACAGTGACAGTATCCCATCTGTAATAATAAAACTGTACCTTGTCCTTGTTCCAAACTAAGATATAATTAATCCTTATTGAAAGCAAAGCTATCCTATTGAGTTTATTTAATTTTTACATTATTTTTTATTAGACTAAGGGGCAGATTCACAAAGGGTCGAATATCGAGGGTTAATTAACCCTCGATATTCGACTGGGAATAAAAATCCTTCGACTTCGAATATCGAAGTCGAAGGATTTTAGCGAAAATAGTGCGATCGAAGGATTATTCCTTCGATCGAACGATAAAATCCTTCGAATCAAACGATTCGAAGGATTTTAATCCAACGATCGAAGGAATATCCTTCAATCAAAAAAAGTTAGCCAAGCCTATGGGGACCTTCCCCATGAGGCTAACATTGAGTTCGGTAGCTTTTAGATGGCGAACTAGGGGGTCGAAGTTTTTTCTTAAAGAGACAGTACTTCGACTATCGAATGGTCGAACGATTTTTAGTTCGAATCCTTTGATTCGAAGTCGTAGTCGAAGGTCGTAGTAGCCCATTCGATGGTCGAAGTAGCCCAAAAAATACTTTGAAATTCGAAGTTTTTTTACTTTGAATCCTTCACTCGAAGTTAGTTAATCGGCCCCTAAATGTATGAAGTTCCAAATTATAGAATGTTCCGTTATATGGAAAACCCCAGTTTCCATGCATTCTGGATAACAGGTCCCATACGTGTACTGAGATAATAAACCTAACTATATGGTGATGAAAATAAATGGGACTAAAATGTATATCAATTTGCATTTTTCATATCAGCACACATTTTTTACAGCATATACAAATGAAATCATCTGTAATATTGCAGATCTATGTTACATTTGTCAGACCTACAAATCCCTGTGACACACATATTCTCAACTGCTATATTCATTTCAAAATACATTAATGTTCTTTATGCACTACATAAAATATATAATGTAAAGAGTATTTTTTATCATTTGCAAGTATATATATATATTTTTATTTTATTTTTTTTCGTCTTTTTTTTTTTTTTTAAAGATTCCAGCTTGTTCATTCTCTTTTACAAAAAAGCTCATGTCCTGTATGACAATCAAAGGGTTACTTTTGTACCCTGTAGAGTGGAACAAATCTAAGCCAGATTCTAACCAAGAACTTCTGTGTACAAAGGACTCCAAGGTTGATTTCGGTAACATAAACACTAGACATATTTCCATGTGTATAGCACAGATCTTTTTTTCCATGGGATTTCTATGGCATTGTGGAAATATAAAAGAAGTTTTAGTGGCATGGAGACAAGATCTGTAAACACTACAGAGAAATTGCTGTCCCAGGTCACACAGTGGTCTATGCATGGCAGTGCTAGCGAAGTCCAGGGAATATCCTAGTATGAGTTAAAGAATAGAAAGATAACTGGTTATGGTTCTGCATTACTAGTGGAAAGGTAGAAAACAAATAAAAAAAATGTCCTTTTCAATGGATTCTCTGTCCTGTTTGCATGTAATGCTTCTCAGTTTTTTCCCTAAAATAAAGCTGCCAAAGCAGTACTGTTGGGGGCACATTCACTAAGCTCGGGTAAATGAATAGAGGTGAAAAAACTCGAATTTCGAGGAGTTTTTTGTGCTCCTCTGCTATCTAATTGGCGTAAATTCGCCTGAGAAGAATGATTCAAATAGATGGAGCGAAAAAACGATGCAACTATTCGCCCATTCGATAGTTGAAGTACTGTCTCTTTTAAAAATCATTCGACTGCCTATTTCGCCAGATTAAACCTACCGAATTGCTTTAAAAGCCTATGGGAAAGTCCCATAGGCTTTTTTTCTAAGTTTTTGATCGAATAAAAGGCATTCGATCGAATGAAAATCCTTCGATCGAATATTCGATCGCTCGACTATAGTTTACCAATGGTTTGCCAATATATACATCATTGAAGACTACAACTTCTTAATTCCCATAGGGTACTAGGGTTCTAATGTTGTACATGAGGCTATTGTCACTGCTATATAAATGTCAGTGAAGTGGAAGAATTCATATTCTTTAAGTGCAGTTGTTTGCTGTTAGGAAAGAGGAATGAGTTATACAGCTGGCATATCATGGTTACCTATATTCAAACTATCATCACAATCTGAAAATAAAACTTCCAAAAATTATTTAGGTTATTAACACAATATTTCTTGGCCCTACTGCAGTAAGCCAGTAGCCTGTCAGTAAGACTCTCTATGAAAAAAGCAGATATTATTTTACCCTTCTAGTGGTGGCAGTGAATAGTATTGTAACCCTAGTACAGTTTAGGGATCGGTAATAGAATAGAATGATTTTAAATCACTGTCAAACTCAAAATGAAAACAATCTGAAATAAGCCATTCCATATTTTGCCATTTTAGATACCTTTAATTTAGTTAAATGCCAAACTCCGAACTAACATTTAACATGTACTTAGCTACCTTCTTTGGTATTAATCGATAAAAATACTTGACGTTATTTAAAGCAATGCTTTTTCCTTATACACACACCGTATATAAATATATATACGCACCAGTACTTACACACAAGTGACATACTGTATCTTAAACAGAACACATAATTAAATATACAGAAAATCCCTTGTGTTAGAATATACTCTTGAGATAGTTTAGATTTATAGACTTTGCGGTCACCATTTTTTATCTATTAATGTGCTGTTGATCATGATGATAATAATAACAATAATAATAATAATAAATGTTAATCCTTAAATCCATATATATTTTATTTAAGAAGAATTTTTTCTTCCCCTGTACATGCCAAGATGAGTGAAGCAATCTTCACTAACATTCAGATTCTGAAGCAATGCCCTCGTTAGATGTATAGAGATATAAAAAATATGCTTCAGTCCAGAAGCATATTAAATATATGATAAATGCATATAAAATTTTTCCTCAATCTCTAGACAGCAGCATAAAATTTGACACGTATCAAAGATAAAAAATAATGCGCACATCACGTTTCATGTTTGCTGCCCTTCTGATCAAATGGTGAGGAATTGGTTGTTGCCCTGTGTCGTTATTGCTGCTGTCAGTGGTTCTACAAAATGTTGCCTTTCTTAGCTCAGGAGGGATGCAGATACACTTTTAAGCAATTTCATTTCAATGGTTCATTTCTGTAGGCCCCACAACTCCTGCAAATTATTTTTCCTTGGCCAAATCCATCTGGCAGCAGTGGTTATGTGGCCAATTATTTCAATATATTAATGTCTTAGTTTCTTCCTTCACATATTGGATTGAGAAAGAATTGGCAGATCAGTGGGTTTTTTTTTTTTACTTGCTATCACTGAACTAGCATTTAAAGTATATAAAGCAGACAGAAAATCGAGAGTTGAAACCAGACCCATTATTTTACAGTGTAGGGGGAGAAACCTTTTTTTTTTTTTAAATGAACATGCAAGTGGAATACTGCTTTACAAGGATCAAATGCATTTTGTGCATCTGGAATGCTGCTGAAATCTGCCAGCGTGTGTTAGGAATAGTCACAAATCAACACAAGATCTACTTCTTTTTTCACTATATGAATTATGTTCCAACAGACATATATACAGTAGAGATAAAAGACTAGACCACAGACAGCTTCCTAAGTATATATTATTATCATGAAGCTCTAGGGTGGACTTTATTAAATACAACAGTTCTTATTTCTGACATCTTTTAAGTGACTTATTGCCTGCAGTATTATATCATTGATTAATTTGCACTTAGCACCCCATAGAGCGTTCCTCCCTAAAAAAAATGTCCTGCCTGCAACAAAACTGCTAACAATTCTGGGAGTTGTTTATCACAATTGGTTGAAGGTAATTTTTTACCCTAGAGCTGTACAAATTGGGCCCACCAGCCACATCCAGTACTCCAAAAGACCCACAAGGGCTTTCGTATGACATTCTGGTTTTACTACAGTTCTACCAGCAGATATGTAATATAGGTGAGAACTGGTCCTCTGCATTGGAAAATATGGTCAGTACAGGTATAGGATCTATTTTCCGGACCTAGGGTTTTCCATAATTGGAATATAAAACATTTAAACATAAAATAAAACCAATAGAATTGTTTTGCCACCAATATGGATTCATGCAGCTTAGTTAGGATCAAGTGCAATGTTTTATTATTACAGTGAAAAAGGAAAACTAGAATTATTTGCTTAAAATGGACTTTATAGGAGATGGCCTTCCTGTAATTTGGATGTTTGGGTTAATAACGGGTTGCCTGCTAAGGGATCTCATGCCATTGCTAACCAAAAATAAATGAATATGCCATTTGTTTCATTCTTTTGTTTCATTCCTGGAAAAAGGTACAATTTCCAACTGGTCTTCATAACTTTGACAAAATGACAACATTCATATAACAGGGACACACGTTCTCTTTATACTAAACCTTAGGGCAGATTTATTTAGACATCTGGAAAGTACTCGTTTTTTGGGGGGATAAGCTCCTTCATCAACTGTATGAATGAGGATATTGCTCTTTAACTCTGCCCTGTACAGATGTCCACATAAATCTACTCTAAAGTTCAGCCTAAACAAAGTGTGTGTTCCTGTAATATGTATATATGTCTGGATAGTTCAGTAGGCCTTTAAATTCGTTAAGGCACTAAGTACAACACCAGTTCTATATGGTGTTAACTAGAAAGCGAAGGTGAACAACTAGAGGTAACAGTAAAACCACAACTATTGTATTCAGCGGTAGTCGAGAACAGAAAATACAGCAGGTAAACTGATTAAAAAGTGACCTCTCCAAAAAACTCTCCCATACATATTTTGATATTTTAGGCTGCCTAAAGGTATTTGGTTTGTAAGACGAAAGAGATAAAACGAAACCTTTCAGGATCCTTACGCCACACAATGATTTGATCTCCTTTCTTCCTTATTTTAGCCTGTGTATTTCTGCAGGTTGCGCCATGGATTTCAATCTGATCAGCCTTTGTGCACTTACACACAAGCTAAGGTCAGCACAAACACGCAAAAGGAGGTACAGTATCTCCGGTCTGCTGCATGTGCGTGCACGTAGGCTGATCGGATTCAAATCAATGGAGCAGGGGCAGGGAGCAGATCTGCTTCTCTCAGCCTGCAAAAATATGCAGACTGAGAACAGCTGGAACCTTCAGCCTTAGGTTTCTCCATTCCAAAATGGTAGTATCACAGGTTGATAATGAATACTGGACCTTTGGGGACATTTTGTCTTTAACTCAGAAGCCAATTTACTTATCATTCTGACACTATTTGTTAGCTTAACATAAACATTTACAAAAATTAAACTCTCCCATAGCAATTAAGTTATAGGATAGTCACCCTTGAAACTTTCAAATCAGTACTGGTGCACACAGCAATTAAGTTGACATTTCCTAACTCCTGAGCGTTCCAGCACTAGTGTGGTGAAAGTTCGCAAAGCAGGAAACCATAGAGATGTGCAAAGGAAGATTATAGTTGAAAATGTTTTTTGTAAAACCAGCACAAACATAGACATGTTTTAAGTTGGGCACCAATAAGAGTTCATCGCTTATCCTCTATGGCTGACAACTATGCATACACATATTGTATATATGTGTGTATATATTTTTACTAGCATGCATTTTTTAAGTTGCTAGTGACTGCTGCAGCTTGAAGTGCATAGCAATATAATCGACATTGGGGATGCGCTTACCACACCTTCATCAGGATAGATGTCTCAATGAGGGAGTACTAAGAAAATTTTAACTTTTTAATTTATTTTCAAAGATATGTAAAGACTTTTGTAGCACAGGTCTACTAACAAAATGTTGTACTATCTGGGAATATACAAATATTATATTTAATATGTGGTGTAAAAAATGGCGGATAAATGTTGGCACACCCTGGGTAAAAAAATGGCATCATTTCTTTGTGTGCTTTTTCTTTGAGAAACTTACTTTCAAAGGTCTGAAGCAGTGTAAAAAAACACAGTGGCAAAGCAGGCGTTTGCATGGCATAAAATAAAACACACGTTTATAAATTCTCCATTTATTTTACACAGCTTTCTACACTTTTTTTGGCGAATTTAATTTTACACAGCATAATAAATAGGCCCCTTTGTGGAACACTTTACTGCACTTTGAAAAATGCTTGGTTGAACCACTTAAATGCAATACCAGAAATGAAAATAAGTTGCATAGTAACATTCATTGAAGAACTATACAGTAGAACACTGAATAGCAAATAGGAACTGCTGTAGACAGAAAAGCAGCTGGTCATAGCATATGGGCAGTAACATTTGTCTGTAGGGTAGACAACCTTGGTGACTGGCGCCTGTTGTGAACTTTTTTTTGTCTGTTTATATGTATCCTGTAAATGAAATAGGTGTGCCCACCCTACACACTGGTGCCTACCCAGACTACTCGTTATTTTTATTTTGTAGATATTTTTTATGTGGGACATAAAGTTTGCCAACTATTTTAAGTACAATTGGCGGCATACAGAGAACTGAGTTTTTTTAGTATTAACAAATTACAACTGTTGCTGAATTGCAAAATCCATACAATTTCAAATTATTCTTTTAGCATAATAATTTATTCTCCTTAGCCTGAGTATTAGTAAAGTTTTTTTGGTATCCTACCTGCTTTTACCTCTTGTTTCAAGTAGAAAAGCTGTCCTGTTGTAGAATTCATCCAGAAAACATAGAATTTTTGCCATTTGCATCACATTAATTTTTTATTTACCTTGTAACTTTAGTTTAGGAAATAAAGAGAAATATGAGGTACAAGCCTTAAAAGACCTAAGAACAGGGTAAGGACCAGGTTAATGTCACACTGAGAAATAAATAGTTGTATAGTAAATTTGTAAATGTGTAAAAATATTTAGTATATTTTTTTTAAAAAAAAAAATCAGTTTTCAATGACTTTATTAGGTAGTTAATACATTTCTAATTTTAACTGTGCACAGGACATTTTTAAGACCTAGTTGACAGGGTGTATTTTTATGGTTTTAAAAATAACAGATTTCAGTTGAAAATGTTATTAGAAACACTACTGCAAATAGGGTACTAAATGCTTTTGTGGGTTTATCAAATCTATATTAAATATAGGAAAAATTGGGCCCTCCAAGGAAAACTGTCCACAGTATAGTGATTTTCCTTAAAGGGATCCTGTCATCAGAAAACATGTTGTTTTTTTTCAAAACACATCAGTTAATAGTGCTACTCCAGCAGAATTCTGTACTGAAATCCATTTTTCAAAAGAGCAAAACAGATTTTTTTATATTCAATTTTGAAATCTGACATGGGGCTAGACATTTTGTCAATTTCCCAGCTGACTTGTGCTCTGATAAACTTCAATCACTCTTTACTGCTGTACTGCAAGTCTGAGTGATATCACCCCTTTTCCCCCCAGCAGCCAAACAAAAGAACAGTGGGAAGGTAACCAGATAACAGCTCCCTCAAACAAGATTTCCCAGCTGCCCCCAGTCATGTGACTTGTGCCTGCACTTTATGAGAGAAATGCTTTCTGGCAGGCTGCTGTTTTTCCTTCTCAATGTAATTGAATGTGTCTCAGTGGGACATGGGTTTTTACGATTGAGTGCTGTTCTTAGATCTACCAGGCAGCTGTTATCTTGTGTTAGGGAGCTGCTACCTGGTTACCTTCCCATTGTTCTTTTGTTTGGCTGCGGGGGGGGGGGAAAGGGAGGGGGTGATATCACTCCAACTTGCAGTACAGCAGTAAAGAGTGATTGAAGTTTATCAGAGCACAAGTCACATGACTTGGGGCAGCTGGGAAATTGACAATATGTCTAGCTCCATGTCAGATTTCAAAATTGAATATAAAAAAATCTGTTTGCTCTTTTGAGAAATGGATTTCAGTGCAGAATTCTGCTGGAGCAGCACTATTAACATTCATTTTGGAAAAAAATATTTTTTTCCCATGTCAGTATCCCTTTAATGTTTTTCTAGCATTCCCCAATAGTGAGTAAAGTAACTTTTTGTTCACTTCACTGGATGTACTCTCAAAACTGGAGGTGAAGAGTGATAAGGAGTTACCAAAGTACTTGTTTACAGATTCTTACTTGTCACTTGTCAATTCCTGCCAAACCTCAAGTCCTGTCATCATTAGACAGCAGCTATGGATAAAAAGGCTCCTGCTGTTGCTTATTTATTTTATAACTAAATAGAAGTGATGATGGCAGATGACCTCATCATTATTGATGTCATAATGTTAGTTATTGGAACTAATATGGCTTTTGTAAAATTTGCTGCTATTTATATAGCACCAACACATTTACGTAGCACTTTACAGATATTTTACATCATTCAGATCAGTCCCTGCCCCAGTTGAGCATACAATCTAAGGTCCCTATCACATTCACACACAGTGGGGTAAATTCTATCAGGAGCCATTTAACCTTCCTTTATATTTTTGGTTTGTGAGAGTAAACCGGAGTACCTGGGGAAAACCGACGCAGACACAGGGAGAAGAAACAAACTGCAATCCAAGCCAGAACGGAATGTCAGTTATTACTTTAGTGATTATAGCAATAATTCATTGTATCATTCACATAAAGCAATTTTAACACCTAATTAGTAAATAGTGCCAAAATGTTTACCAGTAGCTAGAATTTAATGAAATAGCAAAAACTTACTACTTTACATAGTTACACCAGGCTTAAGAAAGTTTTGTATGGCATTTCTCACTAATGCATCCAGCAATACGCGCTCTGAGGGGAGCAAAATCTGACAATGAAGATTCCTGAATGTGCAAAATACAAGAAGGGCAATAAACTGAGCCTGGAATACACTGAACCCACACCTGGTAGATCTGAAAACTTGATATTTAAATTATTTACAGGGAGATTAATGTTTTCTGCAATGAAGTCAGATAGAATATGATTAATAATAATTAATTATCACTATTTCTTGTCTGATCTAAAAATGGCAGTTGAAGGATTTGTTTTTTAATGTGTGGCATATGAAATACCATAGATAATTCTTGAAAAAGCATAAATACTGCCACAATTTCCATTTAACTCTTGTTCATATTTACAGACTGTTCTGAAAACAAGCACATACAGACCTGTATGCTGAAGCATAACAATAAACACTCTAACAAAATGCTATATCCATACCTAGACATGTTGATACAGATAGAAGAAGAATGCAATGTTTAAGTCCTCAAGAGATGCTAATAGCCCAGTTTTATCCACGCTTGAATGCAAAGCAATCAGTCAGCAAATCAGTCACTTTGATTGACAGATCTATTGCAAGATATGTTTGTTAGAGGTGTTTGCTTCAGTCACTGGTATTAGTTTCCAGCATGAAAAGGACAACAGGCACAGCGAAAGAGAAAGCCCTGTTATTGGCATACTGATATTGTGAGCAAGACAAATTATATGAAAAAGCAAATGATTAATGGAGAGCAAAGAATCTGTTGGAAAGAAAATCTTGTGCTGAATCTGGGCCACTGTTTGTAGGTTGTAAACATATACAAAGTGCACAAGGAATTGGGCAAAATATTTTATCAAAATGATTAACCGCAAAGGTTCTGAAGACATGGTTTTTTGTTCAATAGTAAAAAGTCACATACTGCCACCACGTGGTGTGCCCCAGATTCATAAATTATTTATAGCCAATTGGAAAGGCCAGGTGAAGCCCCCACCAATATTACTCCCAAGGAATATGTGCCATGGTTTTCAAAAGCGAAATGAACTGAATGGAGCTCTTGAACAAACAGCGTAGCTATAAATAATTGTGCAAAAATCCAAGAGGTATCTGTAAAATCTAGAACATGTTCTACTTTGTTCGTGGGTGAATAAATGATGAAAACAGGCTAACCGATGGGTTTAAAAGTGTTTAAAAATACATTTTATCAGTTTAGAACTTGGGGTTATCAAAGATCTGACATTCTCCATTTAAAAGAAAACAAAATCTTTTTGCATTAGGACAGCCATTAAAAGCAACATTAGCCTTGGAATCCTGACATTTATGGCTGTCTGAAGCAACTGTCTTCTCAGACTATAAAACTGGTTGGCACGTTAATGACTAAGAAGGAAACAGCCATTTGTGATGTCAAGTAGGTCCAAAATGAACAGACGTCGGTGCACACCATATCAAGCAATAGTAGGAGGTTTTTGAAAGCTACAGATTAATGCAAATTTGCATCCTGTCAAAATTAGAAAGATGCATATATTTCTCATATAGAAGTACATATTATACAATGACATGTATACTCTAATGACAGGCAGGTTTTTTGTATGTATACAGACAGGCTCTAATAAGTGTTATCACTTTGATAGAAGTCCATCTAAAATAAATTATTACTACAACTTTGAAGGATTAACAGAATGTCTTTCTTTCCGAGTACCAAGGACCTTTGTACAAAAACTTGTGATTATGTTATTTGTTTTATGGCTCATCCATCTCCTCGTATCTCAGTCCCCTAATCCCTTACCCTTGATCCTCTCCATTCATTTCTACCAGTACCGAGGGAGTTAATAACAGCCACATGTCTAGTAACACCAAGAATGTGTTAAACTAGGCTACTTTGTATGGGACATTGCAAAAGCAAAACAAACATATTTTCTAATAAGGGACAAAGTAATGTTATTCTATTAAATGAGCAAGAACGGATTACTTTACCATGTGGATCTGTTTATGACATTATTGTACATTGAAAGGAACAGCTAATGATGCACTAATTCATTCTTAAGTGCCATGAAACTCAACCCCAGTTTAAAGGGTGACAGTGCATTAATAAACTCTAATATATTAATATACTCTAATACAGTCCAGCTATAATTTTAAATTAAAGGAAACTTTCAAAGCTTTGTAATTTGTGTTGCTTCCTTTATTTAGGGTGCACTGTATGACTGGTCTGTCTGTTTTGCAATTTTCCTTAAATGTCTGCAGACAGGTCCTACACATGAAACATGCTCAACCCACCTGTACGAGAAGTCATTTCTGTACTAAACTATTAAGAATGATGAACATATAGATTTCGGGTTTGCGTGTAATGAAGCAGTGACATGTGGAGGAGTTTATGACATTGACAGAAGAGAGACGGAGAGTGGTTCTTCCAGGTGATTAGATTACTTCAAACTTTGATAACATGTTGGGAACATGAACATGTATGATGTGGTTGTGTTGTCCTTCTTTTATTATAAAAACACCCTTCCAAAGGACCAGTGACATTAATTGGACATGACAATATTCCTTTCTATCTTGTACATAAAATTTCTTTCTTTGAGGTTCTTAGATAATACATATTCATGAACTGCCCCCAAAAGCCCTACCAGAAAGACAGCAGCTGTTTTTGTTTAAAAATATCCCACCTTCTAGAAACACTGCTGAATATGTTAACACTGCGGACTTACAGCAATGGCACATGGGTTATGCATGTGTTTTAAGTTTTGCGTTTTCAAGAAGCTCAAGAGCTCAACAATGAAGCACAAAAAGCACCCCCATTGATTTTCAAGTGTTTGTGCAAGAACTTGTCAGCCAATTCAAATGCAAGTCTATCTGATAGTTTTAGGTACTTTGGCTAACTTCTTGGTCTACTTAAAGCTGTAATGCTCAACATGACCATAATCATCCTGTGTGCATTTCTCTGACAATGTTATATGCTTGCTATAATTTCCTGGTCACCCTTTAAGTATTTATGCTATTACATTTTTTACTCACAGAGGCATGGTGATATATTCAAAGTGAACTGCATTTTTTTCTAAATTATTTGTATTGCAAAACTACATTTACATTCCAAAGCCTACTGTAAACAATGCAGATGCTATATGAACTGGCACCTATTGTGCTTGCGTAGAAGAGAAAACTACACATTAATCCTTCTCTCTGTAACAATCACTGTACTAATCTAAATCTTTATCTTTGAACTGCAGAACTGACACTTTAACCATGTCTCCTGAACTGTAAAATTGAATTACTGCTATTGGTACCCAAAACCTTATATTACCTAGGTGACAACTTTCAAAAATTAAAAAACAAATCAGAAGCAGTGGCACAAATCATTGTTGTTTTCGTTATTTCTTTCACATAAGAACATTTAACGGTTTGAAAGTTACAAAATTTACAGTAAGTAAATCAAGAAGGCATTTGTAAACCTACAGCCTTGAGCGAACCAGCATTAGCACCCAAATTCTAGTGGAGGACATGAGCATCTGGGAGTTATGGGTAGTGTTGTTGCTTTAATTATTATGCATAAATACAGGCTTGTAAAATCCAATACAGGTAAAACTGAAGAAATGCATGATTGTAGTCCAGTAACAATATTAATCCTTTTATAAAATTATAGAAGTTGTGTATAAAGGTCAATGGTACTATATATATTGAAGAAAAACATAAACCACCAGTACTAGAGCTTACTAATAAAGAAACGTTAAAAGTGCTATAAATGCTGCCTTGCATCTAGTTCTTGATTTGCACAGCTTTTGCAAAAGTGTAATAAAATACAGTAAACTGAGGCAGTATATGGAAGTTCTTGAAACGCATGGGTAGTTATATAAACAACACAAAGAGTATGCAATCGAATAGCACTGGCTGGAATAACACGTGAGATTAGTGTCCAGGCCACATTTATTTATCTCTGTCCCATATTATATTTTTAACATGCTTTAGGGAAATGTACCTTCCCTTTTTGTAAAGATGAATTCAGCTAGGTACTTATCAGCCACTATTAAGCTTTAAAAGAGTTTGCGTTCAACAACTCAGCACTAGATTAATTCTAGGAACTCCAGTCATGTACCATGACAGTTTTATTTGGATATTCTAGTTAATGGGCCCAAGACATGATGTTGCAATACAGAAAGCATTTTTATTATTTGAATACAGTGCAGCCGAGCTACTGGTTGCTCTAGTAGGTGTGTACATTCAGTGGGCAAAAAACAGAATTCAATTAGTCAGATACAATTTAGGCAGATACACCTACATCACTTATTATGATTTGCATTATGATCCATTTCCTGGAAACCTGCTATCCAGAAAGCTCTGAATTACAGAAAGGTTGTCTCCCATTCACTCCATTTATATAAATAATTCAAAAATGTTAAACTGTTTCCCTTTTTCTCTGTAATATTGAAACAGTACCTTGTACTTGATCCCAACTAAGATTAGAGGCAAGACAATTCTGTCGGGTTTATTTAATGTTTAGATTATTTTTAGTAGGTATGGAGTTCCATATTACACTAAAACCCTTAATCCAGAAAACCCCAAGTCCTGTGCATTCTGGATAACAGGTCCCATACCAATAGACCAATTAATTCTATTATTATGAAGGGCAAAACTTACATTAGCATTAGTAGATACATTAACGACTTACAACAACATGGTTTTTTTTTAAATGCTACAGATTGATTTATGTCAATATCCTTCTTGTATTAAAACAGACCAATATATTATACAGATCAATGCTCAAAGCTAAGTATGGCTAAGCTAAGTAAAAGCAGAGAGTAATAAAATATCACATTTGTGCAATCCCAAATCATCAGCATTCTGCACAGATCAATGCAAGGTGTTTTGATGAAATGTTTGAAAACTCTATTATTTACAAAGTTCACATTAAAAAAATGTCAGCGTAAAAAGCAAATATGATGCCATTTAATGATTGCTACAGATTTTTTTTAAAGAAACTATAACTGCTTCAAAAAGGCCAGATTCCCAATGGGTAGCTAAACAGGCAATTTAAAGCCAACGTCAATAAAAATTGAATGCTTGAGGTGAAAATTAAGATACTCAGTTTTCAGAAATCCAATTTCTTGGTCAACCTTATAAATATTATGTTGTCAACCTCCAAGGAGTAAGAATATTAAAATACAGGAATTCTAAATCTAGGAAATTACCTTGTGAAGGCAAACCATTGTATTCGTATTGTCACACTCCGAATGGAAATTCAAGACTTAAAGATATTTTTTAATTCAAAACTGAGCACAAGTCATCAGGCTAAATAAGTTACATAACTGATTTAAGAGTATGCAAAGGAAATCTCATACATAAAGCAACATGAAATCAAAACTTCAGAATTTCTTTACGCAAAATCAAACTATAAATATTTTCCTTTTTAAAATGTCCAAAGAAAATGATCTTGTACATGTAATTAGTAGAATTACAGTGATTATCAGTTAAGTGCAGAAGTGCTTTTATTTAGCAGGATCACATGGTCTAAGAAAGAAGGTAGACATAAATAAAAATAAATCGAGAGTACCTGATGTGTAAATTGACAATTAACTGTAAATTACCTCATGTGCTTGATGGGGCAGCTGCAGACACTCCAAAGGGGCATTTAATGGTAAAATGTTGATTTGTGTAAGCATATATAAAATATGCTTGGATCAGGTCTAATTCAACTCATTGAGTTAAAGTGGTCAGGGTTAGCGATAGTTCATGGTATCTGAAAGGGTTGTCTCACATTGAAATATAAAACAAAATAAATTTGCTGCACAGACATTCCAGGGGCATAGATTTGTAAAGACAAGTTTATGGTTACCATGCCAATTACAGTTGTGCACATAAAAACAGGAGTTTGTACTTGAACTTGATGGCAACTAAGCTTCATGAATCCATAATGGTGACAAACAATCCTATTGGGTTTATTTACAGTTTGTATGATTTTCAGCAGACTTTAGGTATGGGTATCCAAATTACAGAAACATCCTTTACCCTGAAAACCCTTTATTTATATATATATATATATATATATATATATATATATATATATATATATATATATATATTATATATATATATATATTCCTGATTTGACCACATGCTTATAAGCATGGCTTCGCTTTATTCATAATGTTATAGCATGAATTCTATAGGATTTTCAGGAATTATAACTCTCGTTGTAGATAGATGTGCCCAGTTAATTTGTGTGTGTTTTCCTACCACCTATCTTATAATATTATATATCTAGAAAGCAAAGACAATAGGAGAAATATTGCTAGCCAGGAGTAAAATCTAATTGATGGAAGGTTACTGTTTGCTAAGACCTAAATTATACAATTGTACATTTGATTTACTATGTATCAGGTTACTTGACTATTGCAAATTCCCTGCCTATATATATATATATATACTGTATCCAATGATCCCAGTATGGCAGTAATCAATCCAAAAAGTTGATGCGATTATTATATAAATTATTTATTCATTCATGGATATGGATGTATTTGTGCATTTGCACATGAAAAGATGTCATTATAGATGTCAATAAATATATAAAATACTGGGAAGGCTTAATTCTGTACTAATAGCAAAATACAAACTACAAATATGGGGGTTTGTGTTTAAGAATATTGACATTTCTGTTAATCATCCCTTTTCTGCTTGACTTATAATACATAATTAAGCCTTTAGACTTTGAGAATTTGAAAGCAATATACAGTGCATTAGTGTGGACATGTGATAGAGAGAGTAGCACTACCAATACCTGAGAAACAAACACAATATATTGTCTTAATATCTAAGATGAGACATTCTATCCAACACGTTTACTCCTGTTTTCATATAATAAAAAATCTGGTTTATGTTTCTTAATGATGTAGAATGGTGCCCATTTAAACAGGGATATGGATTTAACAAGTACAAGATGTTTTTAACACAATCATTTGACCATGACCCCAGGTGTACCTTCCTTAACGATTTTCACAATAATTTTTAGCCATCACTATGTCTCCATACTGGACTTCTACAGTATATCAGCATTTGATATTTTGTATGCAAATGCAGCATTTAAAACAAACAACAACAACCAGAATGTATTCCCCTGGTTAATAATGTAATTATGAACAGAGTGTTTCAGATAACCAGTAACTGTCCAGTTACGCCAAATCAATGGCTAAAAAAACATAAAGAAAAGTTCTGCCATAAAATACACACAATAATTAGAGGAATCCTGGAACTCTGTTGAGTCAACACACTTAATTCTGGAATGCAGATTCACAAATGGAAAAACAGCTCTACTTTTTTTCGGAATGAAGGGTCATTATGCAGAGCGCAAACATTTTAACGTGGTATGAGACGATTTCTGCCTTCCACTGGTTTTAAGTGGCCTTTGGTAAACAGACTTCAGAAGAAATTTAAAAGGAAATAAACAATGACTGTGTCACCTACAGTATGTCAACTTGCTATTTGCATTGACATTAATGAAGGGATCAGTAGCTGGCAAGAAGATTTTTATAACTCAGAAAAGGTTTGTCAGTTACTGTTTCCTGTCTGGCTTTAGGAACATGAAAATACAAAATAACCATGTACTGTGTTGAATTTCCAGCACTACAATGTAGTCGCTGGCAGAGGGGTCACCAGTCACATGCATCTTATTACTGTTACATAAAGTATACCTGGAGAGAAGCAGGTGTATTATGCTTTGCTAGGAGCCATATATTTACCCCCCAACATTTTATCGTTAAATTGCAAATATTTAATCATTTCCTTTTGCCTAATTTCCCATGAAACTGCAAACTTCAGCACATCCATATATATGTAAAAACCATCACACACATATAATATATATATATATATGTATATATATATATATATATATATATATATATATGTGTATATATATATATATATATATATATATATATATATATATATATGTATGTGTGTAGATCACAGTGAACTGAATATACTATACTATATGCTGTGCACTGATAAAATATACACAAGCAGGCAAGAATCGTGACATACTGAAGTCTTTAGAAATGCAAAAAAGACTCTAAAGTTTGCATACTGAGAGTGGTTTAGAGTTCTGGCTTAGAATCTTCTTAATCCTTATCATCCTTTATTAAGAATCAGTGCTTTAATCATTTAGCTACATACTTTATTTAGTATAAATGTCATACATATGTAAATATGTGTATTAAACGAGTACATGAAACTATAGAATCGGAGCAAAGGCTTCTATAAATTCATACATGCGCACATGGCTTAAATGTATATTCCTCTACATACTGCATTTCTGTCCCTCTGTATCCCCAATGTATTTTTAACACATTTTAGTGTTCTAGGGAATGTACCCATAGGACTATTTTTGAGCTTCTACCAGAGGGTATTTGCCCTTATCTAATACTCTTGCTTCTTCAAATAAAAACAGTTCTTACCGAAGCTACCTCCAAGTATTTTTTATGCAAGGCTGCTATCCAGGGTAAGTAAATATTTCTTGTTGGCACAGAATGGAAAATGCTAACAACTGATGGCATAATTAATAGGGCATGACAATATTAACAGAGCATGTCAGTGACACTTATTGGAGCCAGAAGCTTCTGACATGACTTAAATATTTATACTGTGCCAACATACAGCAAATTAGCAATACTAATACATGCACCTTGAACCATGATTTCAGTGACATGGTGCTGGGTGTGTGCTCTTTTTTTTAATATATTGCCTATATACAATGTATATAAGGGGGATAGTTTTCAAAGAGATACAGTCCCAAAATCTTTTAAGTATTAATGCCAATACTATAATTAATCTCAAACATTTTTACTTATTTTTCCAAGACCCTAGACACACACACACACACACACTGTCAGAAACGCTAGCATGGAAGTTGTCAGTTTATAAGGGGGCATTTCATATTGACAATAAAGTGATAACCATTGTTAGTATATTAATAAACATATTCTATCCACTGCAAATATTTAAATTTGATTTATGAAAGGCTGTAAAAGGACATTTGACTAGCATTTACAAATCATTTTAATCTTGTTTTGCTTTAAGTACTAGAGAGGTACCAGATACCTCAATAGCGCTCCTTGCTTCATGACCTCTGCCTTGCAGTGCTTCCTAATGCTGCTTCTCAATTAACGTGCTGCTGCAGGCAATCAGATTATAGTGCAGTTCACCCATTGAAAAGTCTGAGGAATACAAACATTTTCTGCTTCCGTGCAAACATTGGGAATCAGGTATTCAACAACAACATATGTTTCGCTTGCCTACAGAGTTTTCAAACCCCCTTGTGTATCCCCCTGCTCAAATATTAGAATGCCAGTTGCCAAAGCATAATTGTACACAGAATAAACTGCATTTTTTTTTTATTTGTGCACGTGATCGCACAATGCTTTTTTTCTTTTTAAGAAAAAAAGAAAAGACATAGCATTACCCTTCTAATGTTTTCCTAAACTATGCAGCATCTATTTCAGCTGTACTTTGAAGACAAAAAGGTCGCATCTGTACGTCTCAATTCATCCTGCAGAAGGATTTCTGCTTGTGGCTGTTTGATTTCGGAAGATTTAATCCACATACCTGCAATCCTTCTGTTTTTGGAGCCTTTTTTTTGTTGAAAAGAATCAACTGAATGAAGAACCGCTCGTGTTTACATTTGGAGATTTCTGCGCTATAGTACTCGAAGAATGGAGGATGACAGTATGTGAATCTATTTATTTTTCTAACAGTCTAAATAAAGTAAAAAAAAAAACAGCTTTCTTCACTGAACTCGCATTGCTGGTATATGAGTGCAGGCATTTTAACAAACACATTTAAGCAGTTACTTTGAAAAAAAAAGAGAGAGAGAGAGAGGTCTTCAACATATTTGCACGCACATAACTTCTTTATTTCACTGCCTAAATGCTGACCAAATCTTTATGGAACTCTCAGCAGCATAAAGCAATCAACTTTCTCTCTGAGAGTCTCAAAAGTGTTCAGTCAGCAGGCAGTACCACTGCTTTTTAGACTACTGGCAAACTTGCACATGCATTACCTAAGAGAAAACTAAAGATTACTTACGAGTCAAGGAGTTCACAATTAATGTGCATATCCATAGGAGCAGTAAACCGATCATATTTCAGGTTTTTTTTTTTTAAATCCACTTGAGTACTTTTAAAAATTCCACCTTGGTTTTCTTGTAAATTCTAGAATTTTTTTCCACTGGTACTGCTGCAGGGGTGTCTCTTGTCTATATGGCTTTTTTTCCCCTTTAATACGTACAAGAGAAATAACTCAAGCATGCATAAAGGAAACAGACAACTTGCAGGTTAAGGAAAACCCTTTTGCAAGTCTGAGCAACTGAAAACTGACAAGCTAAATATGCCTGTAGCCCGATTCATTTCCCCGCCCACATGGGTTACCAAAATTACCAAGCCCTACACAGCTTGAGAAGGGATCCTTCACTTTTTCTCCTCTGCCCCCTCTATAACACCCCCTTTATTTCACATTTTATGTCTGTTTGCATTTCCTGCAAATGCTTTATTCTGTTTTTCTTTTCTTTTACTCAAGCTTCATAAAAAACATTCAGATGTGAGTCATGGTGAGAAATTATCTGACTCGTTAAAATGAGGTCACTTGATATATCACCAGCCCAGCCAAAGTTTCATCTGTGATGTCATTCAAATTTAAGCAAGACCTAATATAAAGACTAGGAACATATAATAATAATATAAAATATATTACCAAGTTGCTTCTAATAGTACCACCCTGTTCAATATTCATCCATAAAGACGATGATTATTTTGTTTGATGGAGTCCCCAAAATTCCTAATTTTTAGCCAGACAAATTAATACTTAAAACGTTGAACCCAGCCTTACATATAAGGTGAAAAAATAGGCTTTATGCAAAATGTTCTGAAATGTTCTATGCTGCTCAGACTTTCTTTTAGTTCCAGGGGAAAAAAAGATGCGCTTTTTAGGCCTATACAATTTATAAAGATTATTTAAACAGATTTTTGCTGAAGTTAAAAAAACAGCAGATAAATACTATTTGCCCCACTGTGAAGCAATGGCAAAGCTGTTCATATCTTTAAAAAAATAGCCTAATTGATTTTTTTTTTAATTTGCAATTTTTGTTTAACAATAAACACTTAACAACTTGCACTTGTATCCACTAGTAAATACAGACATATCAGCCTGTAGGAAATGTGAGTGAGAAGACTAGTAACACCTACTTTATTATACCTTTTTTAACGACCGGCTCACATAATGCACAGCACACATGTTCACTTTGTGCACTCCCAGCTGCTATTGAGCTTGAGATCCCATAATCCTCAACCAGCCATTGAAATTGTACTGACTGGAATGAAGCAGCGCAGATATCTGTGACATAGAATGAAAGGGCAATCTTTTGAGGTACAAGGCAGAGAACCAGATGTATTTCAAATTCAATAAAAAAAAGATGATAAATAGATAAATAGATAGATATAAAGAAAGAAAGAGAGAGAGAAAGAAAGAAAGAGAAAGAAAGATCATAGATAGATGATTGATCATAGACAGACAGACAGACAGACAGACAGACAGATAGATAGATAGATAGATAGATAGATAATAGAAAGGTAGGGGCAAATTTACTAAAGGGCAAAGTGACTAAGGCTGGCAAAAATTCGCCAGCGTGACATAATTTCGGAACTTCGCCAATTTACTAACGTGGCGTAACTTCGCTAGCGAAAGAGATAGACTCTAGCGGTACTTTAGCCCCTAATGGCAGGTGAATTTGCGCTCTGGCGAATGGACGTAACTACGTAAATTCACTAGGATGCGGATTTTAATGAACGTTACCTCTTGCGCCAGACTTGTCTTCACCACCTCAGACCAGGCGAGGTGCAATAGAGTAGATAGGAGCTGGTGTCTTTTACTTTTTTCAGTGTGATATGCTGAAAAAGGCTTATGTAGTGTAATATATTTGCTGCAACATATACGTCCATTGAACTTTAACTTCCCGACGTATGCAAATTACTAGTGCAACTTCGCTTTGCTTGGGGTAGAGCCGCTAGCGCAACTTCGCCAGCGTTGAGCGCCCTGGACGCAACTTCGGATTTTAGTGAATTAGTTTTGTTCTGTCGAATCTACCCCTGCCGAAGTGTTGCGCTGTGAGCGAAGCCGTCACTGGCGAATTTTTGTAACTTAGTGAATTTGCCCCATAGATAAAAGTATAATCTTATTCTCAGGGCAAGACATAGATTATAGATTTTTTATATATATATATATATATATATATATATATATATATATATATATATATATATATATATATATATATATATATACACGAGTGATTATTTAATAAAATCTTTTGTGACACAAGTATCTGGAGTGTGGGTCCATCTATAAAAATTATACAATTTGACTTGACCCAGCACCCGCAACTAGACATTGGAGTTTGAGTGCAGGTACTGTATAGATTATAGAGAATAGATGAGAAAAGAAAGAAAGAAAGAAAGAAAGAAAGAAAGAAAGAAAGATGATAGATAGATAGATAGATAGATAGATAGATAGATAGATAGATAGATAGATAGATAGATAGATAGATAGATAGATAGATAGATAGATTGTGATAGATAGATTGTGATAGATAGATAGATAGATAGATAGATAGATAGATAGATAGATAGATAGATAGATAGATAGATAGATAGTCTTATTCTCTGGGCAGGACATAGACCATAGCCCTGTTTTAATCACTACAACGTTGTGACTTTTGTGGCTGTTGTCTCTGCTTTCTATAAACTGGCGTGTGTCTCAGGTTCTGCTGTGATAAGAATTATTTACATACACATCTGTTAACATTTATAGGGTTTTTTTCTAGTAACCTTTTATTTTATTATTACTGCCCCTTTAAATTAGCATAATGTCTGTTATATAATCTGTTCATAACAAGTAATCCAACAGTGGGCTGCAGTAATCGAACGACCATGATAAGCCTTATAGGGAACAAAAATATCTAATGCCAGTGACCACCAGGTGGTGTATACTAAGTAAAAGTATATCAGTACAAGGCAAACATTCTCCCTGCTTACAACTCTTTTTTTTAACTTGTAAGTCATACACTATGGCTCTGGTTTCTGGAAGAAATAAAAAATAATATTTTTGTGACTTTGCATAAGATTTAGCAATAGAGAATTTGGGTAAAACCTAGAAAATAAAAATAATGTATTTAAAATAAAGAAAAGCACACAGCTTGTGTGATTTCTGCACTGTGGACAGAAAAATATATTTATGGTAACCTCATAGTTCCCCAAATTTTGGTACTAAACCTTAGTTGAAAAACTGCATGATACACCTCTACCCTTTTATTTTTGATGTATCTGCTCTCCCTGTAGCTGTTATTTCCAGAATAACAGATGGCATCTTTAAATATGTAACTTTTCATTTGGCATATGTTTCAACATAAATACTATGGAAATATTGCCCATTTCTAATTTCAAGAACATTACTCTGTGGGGCAGTACAAGCTAACGATCCATATTATCAACTGCTGACTGCCACTAATAAAGAGAAAGGAAGTAGAGAAAAGGCAAATTTTTCTTATGGGTTTTACTTTTATACCCAAAAGCTATAAAATATATCAGGTCCTTCAGTTTAATGATAATGTATCCTGGGAAATGTGACACTATTTGTTTATTAAGCAATAAATTCCTGTTGCTTAAATACTTCACCCCACATTTCCCTCTTTAGCTCAGAAAATAATTTGGTTCAGTAGGTTCCCCTGAGGCAGTAGGAAGCCACGCAAGGAGCAGCAAAATTTTGGTCCTTTTACCATTCTGTGTTTGTATTGCTGAGCTGTAGCTTCCAATGATCCCATCTAAAGAACAAATGTTTGTTAGGCTATAAATGTTTGTTACTGCCATTATTTATTGAGGCCCTCTCCCATTTATATTCCACTTTCTTATTCAAATCAATGCATGGTTGCTAGGGTGACTTGAACCCTAGCAACCAGATTGCTTTAATTGTAAAGTATATAGCCTCTGAATAAAAACCTAAATATCTCAAAAACTACAAATAATAAAAAATGAAAACCAACTGCAAAGTGTCTCACAATATTGGTCTCAGGGCTGGAACTAGGGGTAGGCAGAAGAGGCAGCTGCCTAGGGCGCAACAATTGGGGGGTGCTGGGCAGCTACCTTTTCTGCCTACACCTATAATGGACCTGACACTATACTTGCGCCCAACAATGCCCCTGCCACGAATGCGCATGCAAAGCTGTTGACGGGATGGGGCAAGCTGGCCGGTTGGGCTGCCTAGGCCTTCCTCTGATTGGTCTCGACATTATACTAACGTTAACTCAAAGGTGAACAACTCCTTTAAGACAAATGCTGTTTTCAAAAATGCAACCATCCCATAACCTATTCTGGAGTCTGGGGGTCATTCAACCAGAGGGTTTAATAAAAATCACTCTTCTGTCATGCCATACAAATTGAGCTAAATCTGGCCCCAGAGCCCTCTCCCTTAGCATGATGTTTTCATTTCTTCCTCCTCAATTAGGTATGGGAGTAATTAAAAAATAGTATGGGATGTTCCCTTAAGGGCACTATATTCTCTTACTTTTCGTGGGTGGGTACCCTACAGTAAATAAGACAGAGAAAACTAATAGTCTGGGGTTTATTTAAGACCATAGTCTGGGAATTAAAAGGGTTCACTTACCAAAACATAATAAATATCAAATAGTTAGGACAAAGGAACAACATTTGTATTTTGTATAAAGCTAATCATAGATAGGGTTGCCACCTGGCCGGTATTTTACCTGCCTGGCCGGTAAAAATGATGCTTGATGCCAATGTTATTAATAGGAAAAAATGGCAAGAATATAGGAAGGCCGGGAATTTTTGGCCACCCTAGTCATAGACGCAAAGATACTGTCTTACAAAACTAAAGTTTGAATGATTTTCGGACTGTGTATGGAGTGTCCTGACATTTTGTACTGTGGCAATCGGTTGTTCAGTCGATCGGACAGGTTGAAAGATTTATATCGGCTACCAATAATATCTCTGCATGTATCGCCTATCTCACAATATCAACAGGTGACTGTCACTACTATTTGTTACTTTCGTACAATTGCTGTCTGTCAATTAATGGCCAGAACATCGTCTGATTTATTTTTCGTACTTATTTTAATCGGAATGGTTAATGGTAGATCGTTTGAAAACCTGCACATCCATGGGCAGTCTAATGCCTGCGGTTGGAACTGACCTTACCCACAGCCTCTACTTAGAGCAGAAAGCAATGCCAGAATCCAAAAGACCTCCAAAGTTGTTTAATAGGTTCCCAGAGGCTGCACAAAGTAGCCCATTACAAATTCCAAGTCTGTTCTTGTAAATTCATTTATTCCTGTTGTTTCAACCAGCATTTTTTTTTCTCAAAAATATTCTGTAATCTCAAAGACACAGTAGACAGCAATAGTCTTCAAAAGGCCTTATCAGAAGGGGTGAGAAAGATAAGACTTTTTTCAGTGATAAGAGTCTTTGTAGTCTTCATAGAAAGATTTCAGAGCTGTCTGGTAAAGCCCCATCAGTGAAAATAAACAGCCACACTTGTGGGGACACACAATATCCTCAGTAGGCTTCTAGTAAAAGAGGTCAAATATTTTGTAATATTACCAATGGTCTGATTAAACGAACATTGCATAGGGCATATATTCAGAGAATGGCATCTGACTTGTCTGGCAGTCACATGATAAAACAGAGCTTGGGTGGCATTTACAGACCTGGCTTCCTGTGATTCATGCCAGATACATTCTGTGGCATTGTCCCTTCCCACATTCAGCTGACTGCATACTGGAAGTCACTTGTTATAGACTATTACTGTCCAGTACAGCCTGTGATGCCTTATAACACAAGCCTGACCTTGAACAAGATGACTAATTAATGAGTCCTTATGCTTTTCTGCAGCACAAAAAAAGGTATTTGCAGCAAAGACCAAGTTATATATTAGTAAAAGTGATTATCTTTTCATATTTTTACTATTAAACACTAATAAATTCATTTAAGTATTTCCTTTACTAAGAACCATCTACAATATTTGAGAACCAATCTGAATCCCATACTTACCAAATGAACTAGCCAGATGAATGCATGGAGCTCACTTCCTTGTAAAATGATTTTTCTGCCACAACTATTGTATGTATTTTTAAATTTCCCAGTTTATATACTTTAGAAAGTGTTTTCCCTATTAGACTCTGACAAGTTCATTTGGTCAGGGAAGTGTAGTAAGCTATCATACTCAGTGCTACAGCTCCCTAGACTACATGGTGAAGTGGCTCTTCCAGACTAGAGAGTCTATTATTTGGCCTCCAAATTGTAAAATTAGATGTAGCAAAACGAATGCCTCCTATAATATCCTTAGCACATGCTGGGGCAGTGAGGCAGTACCTCTGCATGTATTTCTAGAAACCATAGACAATTTTGCATGCCCACTCCCCATCATAGGAACCCTTTTTCAAGGAGGTCCTTATCCAACACCAGGGGATCTCCTTGAATAAACGGTTGTCAGACAATGATAAGATCTCCCATTTTAAGAACCCAGTTCTGGCACCCACAGGGAATACAAATAGTTGATGATTTATATGAAGATAAACTAATTCTATACTTTGATCAAGTTAAAACTGATATTGATGCAACAGCTAAGGCCTGGCTTCAATACTACAAACTTGGGCAAATTTAATAAACATCGACAATGCATCTTAAAGCAATAATATACATTATTCACATCACATAGTCCTGGGTCCATGCAGGTAGTTTTCTGATTCTCTCAGTACGCCTTAAAGGTTCACTTTCTTCAGGCCTATTGCAGTTGACATCAGGAGTAGGAAAATGTCCTTCATCAAATGGAGCTTCTCCAAAGTCATATCTAACAGGAGCAAGATGACTTGCATTCCATATGCGTCCATCAGACAGTTCATAGGTGTATGGTCCTCGCTGGCGTCTCACTTCAAGTGCTGTAAAAAATTTAGATTGTCCTTGTTTCAGTATTCCTGGTTTCTTAATTCTGACTAAAGATCCAGGCTGAAAGTGTACTTCTCTGGCACCACGTTTTCTGTCAGTATAAGCTTTGCATTTGGCTTGTTGATGTTTCACAATGTCAGCAGTAGATGATTTTGTAGGCACAGTATTTTATGGAAGTTTGATGTCTGCAACATTTAACTTAATGCACATCTGTCTGCCATGTAATAATTCAGCAGGAGATGATTGGGTTGTTGCATGGCACGTTGCTCTGTAGTTATGTAGGAACTCTGTTCAAAATACTTTCCAAGATTTCCCAGTAAGATTTGCTGTCTGTAGTGCTTCTTTCAAACTTCTGTTGAATCGCTCGATTTCTCCATTTGCTTGTGGGTAATACACTGAAGATTTCCTATGCACAATATTCCTCTGTCTCAGAAAGGATTCAAACTCATATGAGACAAACTGTGGTCCGTTGTCTGATATTAACTCCTTTGGATTACCTTTTCTGCTGAAGACTGTAGACAGAAATGTTATTACTGTAGCTGATGTTATATGAGAAACAAATGCAATTTCAGGCCATTTACTGTAATAGTCTATCAAGGTAATAGCAAATCTGCAGTTTATAGGAGCATCTGTAAAAGGACCCACAATAATCAAGAAATGGTATTGGTTTTACAAGTTCTTTGCACAACCCAATGAAGTGATGCTTTGTGGTGAAATTTTAGACACTGGCTGTGTGGCAGGCACTGGTGCTGTAGTAATGAGACCATCAACGAATTGTAGGTTTAATGCAGCAAAGAGATCCCTTCCAAGTATAGCAGTACCCTTATTCACAATGTAAAAGTCACATTTTGCAGTATTTGATTCAAATTGTACAGTCACTGGCAAGCAACCAAGCACAGGGATTGGATCCTTTAAGTAGCTGACCAGTTTCAGGGCAGGTGCAACAAGCGGATCTTTTGCAAAGTATTTCAAGAAAATATCCTTTGGTAGTATAGAAACATCTGAATCTGTATCAAACATCAGGTTAATGGAGTGTCCCTTGTCAGCAGTAGCAGTACTGACACTGACAGTGCATATAAACTTGTCTGGAATAAATGTAGCAGCTTTATCCACACTTAATACTGTGACATTTGTAGTTGTGACTTCATGAACATCTTTAGCAGAACTACAGCAGATCTTAGCAAAATGTCCTTCTTTTCTGCAGTTGCGGCACCGTTTAGCCTTTGCAGGACATGTAGCATAATTTGCAGTGTCTTGAACCACAGCGAAAGCCGTATTTACTATTTGTATTTGCTGCACGATTTTGCAGTGTAGGTGAATCCCTTTCCTTAGCACTGTATTTTGCCTGTGCATTATTAGGCCACAGTGCTGAATTCACAATATTTACATTCCCAGCAGTTCCCTGAGAGTTTTAGCCTCTGCTACTGCTGTTTCAATTTGGCTAGCAACTGTAATAGCCTTTGCAAGGGTTAAATCCTGCTCTAGGAGCAGTCTCTCTCTAATGCGAGGTGAGTTTGTTTTTTCCACTATTTGGTCTCTTAGCATTTCATCTGTTAGATTCCCAAACTCACAGGTAACAACCACCTCTCTCAAAGCTGCTACAAATTGTTCTGTGGATTCGCCATTATGTTGTCCACGTTGGCGGAAAGTTCTTTATAGCAGTAAGAGCAGTTTCATAAGTCTCATCGGGTAATGATAATGTATAGAATATACACTGTCCCTCTGCTCCCAGGCAGTGAATAAGTAAAGCACGCTTTCTAGCAGCAGAAATCTCCCCTTGGTCAGCAGCAATAATGTAATACAAATCCAAGCAGTAAAAGGTATGGTAGGCTCACCAGGGATTGGAAGAAAAGGTGCAGGCTGCTGCAGAGGTAGAAGAGACATCCTTGTCGCCATTTGTTATGTTTTGGTTAGCCAAGGATGAGTAGAGTATAACAGTGCTTTATTAGCAGTGTCATGCAGGCATTACACAACAGTAACTTTCACTTTCAGTTTTAAGCTGACAGGAAGTATGCACAATTATGTCTTAAGCACAGGGACATCTACAGGCCATTTGTATAAACACCACAGTAGGTAACTTCAGAAATAAATGGGAGCTTTGTGTTACAGATTTGTAGGATACGGAATGGGAGGAAGCTTTGGAGGCCCCTAGCCTTCAACTTTAGAAGCAGATTCTCCGAAACACTTATTTTGCACCAAACAAATTTGATCTGGTATGGCAATGCTGGTAAGAGGCTCTGGGTTTGGAGGACATTCCCCCCTTTAGAATACCACTTATAATTCTGCTAAAGACTATACTGTGGAATTAACATATCCAATGGATAACAGCACTGTGCACTGATAACCCACCTCTTTTTGGTTTTTTTTCTTTGGTATTTGTATTTTATTATATGTTCTGTTGTTTTATAAAAAAAAAAAAAAAAAGAAGAAATACCAGAGGGAAATGTCACAGCTTCGATTCTGTTTGTATGGATATTTAAGGGCATATTTATCATAGCATGAATTCTCTCTTTCACTTCATTATGAATATGCCCAAAATACAAATGAACAGAAAGCTGGAGAATTTTTCGGCGATGTACCAAAATGTGCCAATAATAATTTCATATTGATTATCATGCAGCTTGTTAGATAGGCTAAATGTAGGGAGAAAGTACTATTTATATGTAGTGGCAGCCACACACAGGCCATTGGGTGTGCTCTTATACTAATCAGCCCATGGGCTTAACGAAGATCATATGAGGGGCCACACATGCTATGGCTGCCTTTTAATTGTTCTGATTGTCTAAGATGAGAGATGAACCATGCAGTAGATAACATAGTGTATTGGCAGATGAAATCTGTACACATAGAACGTGGCTATTCAGGATCAGTGGGCCACCACAAACTTCAGTAATCATATGAAATTATTATTGGTACGTGTAGGCCATTGACAGAATCCGATGCTCAGTTTCCTTGAGCTATCAATTGGCATTAGGGAGATGCAGGTGTATAGTTCCATTTTAAAGTATGGAAAATTTAGAATATGTGTAACTAGTTTTGCTGTGTGCTGGTGAAATATAGGGGCAAATTCACTAAAGGGCATATTTCACCAGCGACCGCTTTGCCACACTCCACCAGCCGCAAATTCGTTACCACTATGCTAATTCACTAAAGTTTTCGCTAGCATTACTTCGGCAGTGCAAGCATTTCATAGCGAATTTTCGCTAGCGTTCATTTCTGCATAGCGAAACTTCGTTAGTACTCTTACACTTAGGACACATCCCTGTGTATAAGTAGTTTGCTATTGACTATAACTTATAAACCACACATATTTTCTAGTTAGCTGTTATTAGCATTTACCACCCCTGCCAGGAGGCAAATTAATCAAAATTACAAAGCAAGCCTTATATAGTGTGACATCAAACACATTGGATGGGGGGCGGGGCACCTTAACAGGAAAAAAAGAGGAGGGGTCAGTGTATGGCTGCAGGCTTTATGTTCAACACCCCTGCTGTATACCTTAGCATTAGTTAGGATCAAATACCTATAAAGTAAAAATACAGGTTACATTTTGTTTTGGCAGCGAGTTACAGAAAGTTGTATTTTCCTGTTAAGTAATCCTAGCCCGGAGCACTAATGAAGATGTACAGATGGGATTACCTTGCAGTAAACCCTTTGGAACAGTGTGCATTATGATGTCTGACATTTTGACGAATTATTCTTTAAAATACCATGTGCCATTTAAATAAAAGTTTGGAACAGCATCTAGGGCAAGAGATATTGTATTCTGAAAACATTTTCTGATGCTTTACCAACACGAAAGAAAAGTGAGATTACAGTGCATTTACAGAAAGATTTCCCTCAGATGTTTGGAATGTATAAGTGGAATTTTTGGGGGACTTAAGGACTGTTAAGTAACATGACAGAGCTGGTAAATTCCTCCTCCCTAATCTTTCTTCTTATCCTTCCTGTTGAAATTTGTCTGAATTACACCTTTGCTTGTTATCTCTAATGTAACCACATATCTTATTAATGCATTATTTTGCCCATAGTGACCTGCTTTAGCGTATAACAATAAGTTTGCACCCCTTATTGTATAGCAGCCTTGGATAGTAGTGAATAAAATAATGTAATTAAAATATTGCAATTTTAAAGCTGTCAAAAAATGTTGCACCAGGCTGTCAGGGCATGATGGGAGTTGTAGTTATGTTCCTTGTACCATTTGTGATTATCCCTGCCATTGTAGGACAAACAACCAGATGTGGAAAGTTGGCAGAGATGGTGATTACTTGGAAACATTATGTGATCTGGATGAGGTCAGAAATGGAACTTACAAGGGGTCAGACTACTGTGTCCTATGGTACTGCTGGTCTCTTGTCCGGGATTCCCTGTTCTGCTTATAGAAAATCTTACACAGTTAACAATTTGGTGGGTCTTATTAAGCAATTAGCTGGGCATTTGTACCAATGCTATAATACCATTATACAATAACACAATAACAGTCATTAATATTGTAATAAATACACAGTATACACCCTTTGGGGGGTGGCTGTGAAATGAGAATCAAAGGCATTCGTTGTCTAGGATAAACAGGACTGAATGAGCAAAATTAGATTGAAAAAGCAAAATCTTTTCTATGGCTACTGTGGACCCTCACCCACCCCTTGTAACACTATTTAAACAATAGTGGCCAAATATCCCCTTTAATGGCCACCTTTTGTGGAAGTGTAAGTGGAAGACACAACTGTGATGTTAGACACAAAATGTAACCCCTAATGCGCAATGCGCCTAGAACTTCAGCCTGCCACTGCAGCAGTGCAAGTGAACTATACCACCAGAGCTTGCAACAATTAACTTGTTTATTAACAGTGAACAACTGAATAAATGAAATTGGCAGTCGCTTAGTTGAGGTAGTTCAAATTCAGTTATGACAGTCCTTCCCAGAGGTAAAATAAGCAAATGAATATAGGTTACCACACTCATGTGCACAGATTCCTCCCTGGGAATGACTCGCTATGCGATGTGACCTTCAATGTGGGGTCTTGTATTTGGCACCCCATCTGGAACTCAACTCATCCTCTAGAGTCCTATGCTATAGCGACTATAATTGTTTTAAACCTGATCTAAAATCAGAACATAAACTCTGGGCCTATACCCACCTCCCAGAGAGGTGAAGTCCCAGGAAAGACCCTAAGCACATGGTACTCTACCCTTTTATATTGGAACATACTGCCCTTTACTGGCCATTCTTTAAGCTAGTATTAAATTACACTTAACCCCCAGGGAAAGGAAATCACTACCTGGGTTAACAAAGGACCCTCATCTAGGTTGTGAATTCTTGGGGTCTCTACACAAACAAGAATCTGGGTGCAGACAAAAATAAACAGGAAGTCAGGCCTCCTACTTAGTTTTTTTTCAATAACATGCAGCTGAGGGACATACCTACAATCCCTCAAGCAGCCTGGACATCATTCACTGTCTTCCAAAAATCTTTGCATCTTTGGCAGGGAAAAAGGTAAAACTTGTGTTTAGGGGGGTTGACAATAGATGGCTCCCGACAGAAAAGTATACTTATATATCAAAGTTGTTATTTTTTAGCGGCAGCTAAGAATTCCCTATAAACATTAAGTTATTCTCCACCTATGATTTCTAGAATGGGGCACAGGATGCTACTGGACACTGGCAAAAGGATTTGTGTTGTAAAAAAATATTTTTTATCTTATAAAAACCAACACAAGCGCTAGAACACTAAGGGGTACAAGTAGGGCAGATTTATCAAGGGTCGAAGTGAATTCGAGGGAATTTTCGAAGTAAATAAATTCGAAATTCAAAGTAATTTTTTGGATACTTCGACCATCGAATAGGATACCACAACTTTGAATTTACTTCGAATTCGATTAGAAGTAAAAATCTTTCGAATATTCGACCATTCGATAATCAAAGTACTGTCTCTTTAAAAAAACTTTGACTTCAATACTTCGCCAAATTAAACCTGCCGAAGTGCTATGTTAGCCTATGGGGACCTTCTACAATCATTTTCTAAGTCTTTACAAATTGAAGTAAAATCGTTCAATCGTACGCTAAAATCGTTTGAATCGTTCAATTCAAACGATTTAATCGTTCGATCGAACGATTTTACTTCGATCGTTCAATGGCCAAATTCGGTGAAAAATACTTCGACTTCGATATTCGAATTCGAAGTATTTTAATTCGATGGTCAAATTTCGAAGTATTTTACACTTCGAAATTCGACCCTTGATAAATCTGCCCCGTAGTGTCCATGAGTGTTCAGTTATAAAGCACTTTTCTCTGCAACATTGGTTGAAATAAATATGTGAAACAAGGTGTAGAATACAGACAATTTTTTTGTTACATCATCATCATCATTTATTTATATAGCGCTGTCATCCCTAAACACTTCAGATAAAAGCTGGTCCTGCGGCCCTATTTAGGGCTCATGCACAATGCCCCATAAATGTACCAAAATTGTCATTGAGCTGCTACTGGAAAAAAACAAAAGAATGTTGCAGAATAAAAGATAGGAAACAATTGAGTCACTGGGGTCAGTTTAGCACTCACGGTACAATGCAACACTGCCATGGTTCTTTCACTTTGCACCCTTTCCTGTGGGTAAGAGAAGCAGGTCCTTCCTCTCCATGAAGTGCAGGGGCCTGCACTTCATGCATTCCTCAGTGCTGTATTCATGATAAGCAGTGGGGGAGATACATTGGGAGCAAAGTTCCTATAGTAGCATTACACTGAAATGGCATCAGGGAAGATGCTATAAGCAAGTATTGAGCATTTAGTTTTGATCAAACTACAAGTTAGAAAATGAAAGCAAAGATGAGGTTGATTGGTATGTACAACTGTACTGGTGCAAATAAGTGCTTTTGTTACAAATACCCAGGGCTGGAGCCTGGGGTAGGCAAAAGACACATGTGGCTAGGGCACAAAGGGGTGGGGGCTCCCGGCATGTCAACAAACCCTAGTCCTGCTCTTGTCCCCCACTGCCCACTCGTAATTTTACTGGCTCTATGCACGTGCTCAATGTGTGCAACCACAGTGGGAGGGGGCACATTTCTTGTCCAGGTTGACTATGGTGCCTACCCAGCTTGGCCTGGCCCTGCACATACCTCTCAGTATGGAGAGCAAAAATAGAGAGCCTGCCCGTCTATGCAGGGGTGGGGGCACATAGACAGGACTAGCAGTCATTCATTATTCACAAGGGAGAAACAGTAACATAAATAGACGTTTTTATTCTGCACTAAACTTAGTTGCATATGCTTTGGTTCATAAGTTGCATTAGTAATTGTGCACAAGTTGTGGCATCCACTGTTGATCTAAGCAAACACTGCTTTGTGAGATAAAAAAAAAAACATTGCAGTTTGTGCCTACTTATTCTATCGATGGACCACTAGAATTTTTTTTAAAAAAGATGTCAGGAAATGGCAGAGGTCTTTTCAAATTCATTCCTCCTTTACCTTTCCAATGGCAATTTAATGATTTCAATGCATATCAGAATCTTGGAGACTTTCTGTAAACCCTATCAAAGGGAAAATTCCAAGTACTTTACATGTGATTCTTTTCCTTTTGATTAATAATGATAGTTAAAAAAAAAAAAAAAAGTTATGAGCACTTTCAGATGTCTCCATGAAATTGCAATGTATGGCATAACTAAACAGGGGGCTAAATGCTACAGGGGTTATGTGGAATACTACCCAAATCTTACTGGAAGGTCATCGTACTCGGTGCTCAATTGTATTTATATCTGTGCTGTACAGGTAACTGTCAGGAAAGAACATAAAAAATGGAAAGCTCTGCAGTGAATAATTATCTATATAAAGCCACATGCTGATGTTCATTGTGTACTTCTACAGCTGTTATAGAAATAAGGCAAAGATCCCCAACAGTAGATGCAGAGTAGGAGCAGCCAGATCTGGACAACAGCACAGTAACACTCCTAGCACTAAAATATGGATTCACTTGATTGTGTTATGCTGACTGCCAGCCTGCAGAGAACAATCCACATCTTTTCATGTTGTTATTGTGACCTTCTGGGTCTCCAGAGGGTGATTCTGTACTCCAGGCTTTCATTATAAAAAACTGGTGCATGGTCACAATTACATGGTAGTCACTGGAGGAAATGCTTTGCAGTTTTAGTAACAAAACCAAAAAGCACGTCTCCAAATACCATATGCGTTTATATAATACATGCAACCTCATTTATAAAACAGGCAGCAAGATGAAAAGTGAGAGAATAGACACAAAACCTGAGGGCCAGGTGGGTTCAGGCCATTCTATTAACTCCAGGAATGGGTTATTGGTGGGCCACAGGGCAAGCTTCCCTCAGGGACTCTACTTGCTGGTATTATATCATCAGACGATGTCAGACAAGCACAGGGCTAAAGAAAATTCAAATTGTTTGGGTTGGTTTGCGCTCATGTTGGGAAGTGGCAGGTTAGGGTTGAGTCTGGGTCATGAAATTCCTGCATTGTGATTGTAGAACTAGCAAGGTCGAAGCACTGGAGGAAGTAAGGAGATGGGGAGCCCAGTAGGGTTTACTTGTATTTGTTAGTACAGTGTTCTGCATTTTTTTTAATATGTTGCAAGCAATTGTGCTGCCCTTAAATCCCCTGCATTGGTGTTTAGCTGTTATTAAGTGAGACAGGAATATTTAAGTGCACTAAGCTGTACATTAAAACATTAAAATACAGAGCTGTGAATATTTGATAAATTATATCCTAATAAATTGAGCTTAGCAATGACATGTTATAATCAATGCCCAGTGAGTTAATTCATGAATTATGATTTACTGAAACCTGTGTTTACACCCTGTTAAAAATATGAGGATATTAAAAATCATCTGAGAGTGCTATGACCTGTTTATCCTAGGAAGAGGGCACAGTGGTCAGTAAAGCACTTTGGGAAGTAGAAAAAGGGATCTAGTTCTATGAGTAGAGAGATCAGGAGACTGAAGGACAGTGGGGGCAATATTAAGCATAGTATACTGTATCTTTATTTGTCCTATGGTCTCATATTTTATGGTCCTCATTGACTTCAAGTAGCCTTATAAATTATAGCAAAGGTATATTATTATCTATGTATGCTCACTAATAGAGTTCCCACTGCCTTGCTACATCCAGATGTTATGTAGTGCAGAATTGCAAGACTGTTACATTTCTTGTTAATTAGTTTTATCATTTTACTGAAGTAGTTACAGTAGTAGTAACTTCTGAGGCCTTTTCAAGGTTCTAGTTTTCGACCAATTTTAAAAGTAAAATTTACAAGTGAAATTTACAGTCCCCGTGCACATAGTTAACTATATTGTGTACTATACCTCGTAGATGTTATCATCCACTTGCATCAACTACAGGATCTGTTATTCAGAATGCTCGGGGCCTGGGGGTTTCTGGATAATGGGTCTTTCTGTAATTCAGATCTTCATACCTCAAGTCTACTAGAAAATCATGTAAAAATTAAACAAACCCAATAGGCTGATTTTGCTTCCAATAAGGATTAATTATATTATAGTTGGGATCAAGTACAAGGTACTGTTTTATTATTACAGAGAAAGGGGAAATCATATTTAAAAATGTGCATTATTTAGATAAAATTGAGTCTATGGGAGATGGTCTTTTTGTAATTTGGAGCTTTCTGGATAACAGGTTTCCAGATAACATATCCCATACCTGTACATTGAAATCATAAAAGTTATCAATCTCAGTTGTACCTGTTATCACACCTCCATTACACCTAGGTACACCTCCATTGCAGTAGATCCAGTTATTCACCCTAGTTTCTCTGTTTATGTCCTTTATCAAATCTACTGCCAACCAGTTCCCCAGACCTTCAAATTGCCCCAACCCCTGCCTCATAGCATCACCCCCAGGCAGTTGTGCCTGCATGCTCATCCTCTGGATATCACTGCTGATGAGCCATATCACCTTAATCAAGTATTGGGGTACAATCCATTTCAAATCTGTTTGAGGTCCAGCACTGAGTATAGTGTGTATAACATTAGCCTTATGTTAGTAACAGGTTTCCATCAGGGAATGCCATTTGCAGTGTCCCCCATCTGTTGACACTCACTTAGACAACTTTTTGAAAAAATATTTGAAGTGCTTCAGTGCCTCAAGAAACCATTCTCTCTGTCTCCCGCTTTATTTATTTTGATTCACTAATGTGCTGAGTTTCAGCAGCAGATGAATTTTAATTCAGTTTAGCAGGGCATGTTTTTCTCCAAACAATAATAAAGAAAAGTCGTAACCAGCCAAGCCATACATACTTTATGTATTTTCTGTCAACCAGCTCTTGTAATTACACTGCACCATGTTCAGGTTAAAATGCACAGTTACAAACAAAACAATTCTTGAACTTACTTACTAACAACATAATAAATAGTATAAATATATAGTGTATGTATGTATGTACACAATAAAGGGTTCCACGACCTGGGTGCCAGAGACAAAGGAAAAGTAAACAAGGTACAGAAGGATAGCCTTATGCTGAATAAACCTCTGCTGTTGTTCTTTCATCAAATCCCATGAGTGCCATCCTTCTGTACCTGTTTAGTATCTATCTACCTACCTACCTTTTCTTTAAAGAGACAGTACTTTGATTATCGAATGGTCAAATATTCAAACGATTTTAAGTTTGAATCGTTCAATTCGAAGTCGAAGTCGTAGTCGAAGGTCAAAGTAGCCAATTCGATGGTCGAAGTAGCCAAAAAAAACATTCGAAATTCGAAGTTTTTTTTATTCTATTCCTTCACTCGAGCAAAGTAAATGTGCCCCATAGTATATGACTTTTTGTAGAAATATGTAGTTTTCTAGTTTTAGAGTTCTCTAAAACAATCCCTTGACAAGCATTTTAGCAGTGTTTGCAATTCATTGTCATAGCAGGCAACTGAGAGCATAAAATAGCTTTATGAATTTGGCAGTATTGTAATAAACTTGTATTTATAAAATCAGCAAACCATAAAGTTAAACATATTTGGAAAACAAATGGCTATTTATAGTATGTTCTATTTGAGGCTATATGCATCCTTTGCCTTACATCCCAGATTACCAGATTATAGGCCCTGTCTATCTAGTGAATAAAATACCCCCTATTATTATAAGGGGTATTATAAGTTATAGAAGAGTGCAATCAACATATAAAAGCACAGGTCATGAAACTCCGAGGTTACTTTTATATCCTCATATTTTTAAGCAGGAGGTACTTTATTTACATATTATAATACACAAGTGAGTCATGTCACAAAAATTTAATTCAACCTAATGTAAACAATGATGACTTTGAAAGGGGTCGTTCACCTTTGAGATAACCTTTAGTATAATGTAGAGATTGATATTCTGAGAGAATTTGCATTTTTTGTTATTTGTGGCTTTGAGTTATTTAGCTTTTTTATTCAGCAGCTCTCCAGTTTGCAATTTCAACAATATGGTTGCTAGGACCCTGGCAACTATGCATTTATTTAAATAAGAGACTGGAATATGAATAGTAGAGGCCTTGAATATAAAGATGAGTAATAAAAAGTAGCAATAACAATAAATGTTTAGCTTTACAGAGCATTTATTTTTAGATGACCCCTGTTTGAAAGCTGGAAAGAGTCAGAAGTAGAAGGCAAATAATTAAAAAACTATAAAAAAAAAAATAAACAATGAAGGTCAATTGAAAGGATGCTTAGAATTAGCCATTCTATAACATACTAAAAGTTAACTTAGGGTGAACCACCCCTTTTGCCATGTTAAATATAATGCAATATATACAAACAATCGATGTCTTGCTTCAAGGGCTATTGCTATTGTTTTGCATAAAATGTCATAATGCCCTCTAATATACCGATATCCCTCATTGTACTCCCACTATAAATTCAAAATGTTCAGGGTCAGCACAACTTTGTTTTGAGTTTACATATCATTCGATTACTAGGTCACAGTATGTTAAACATTCTGTAATATAGTGGCCATTCTACATCTTTAAATCAATCTTGATAGCAGTGTTTTTGGAAGAAGCCTGTAGTTTCCACTTCACTGAGCCACTGTCAAAAGGTATTTTGATATGGTAACCAAGACAATTGAGGATAATTGATTTGAAAAAGATATGTCCATTTGGTATTTATAGTTCTGATCATTTTTATTTGTTTTGTGGGCTGGGTTAACAGTGTGTTTTTTTCACTCACTGTCCATTAGCAATGCCTCGAATAACAGTACAGCTAACAGCTCTCAAAGAACGAAAAAGTGTATTTGCAGATTGGGAAATATTTCTGATAGAGAAGTGTTTGATTCAGGTATGCTGAAAACTGAGCCATGATAGTTCTTGTTATGAAGGATTTGCACTTGGCTTGCATTAAACAGGAATTAATGTAAGGAATGCTCTTTACACTTAATGAGCACACGCCAGACCCACCCAGCAACAGTGCCTTTGAAGATTGTTATGTTTTTGGTCAAACAGAAAGCCTGGCTTGTGGCATTTTCCATGTGCCATGTGTAATTCTTTGGGGAGGGTCACGTTGTTTAGGGAGTAATATTTCCAGCTACTAAGAAAAAGCAGTCATACAGATACCACGTTAAACCCTGCTGCAATAACTTGCACTGCAAATATGTATAAAGATGACACATTTAATCCGTTCTGCTCTGCAATGTTTATGTTTTTCTCTGTCTAATTGGATTGGCATCAAACATGTTAAATCATAATGTCTAAAGCACAAATTTCATGCCTCTATAAAACAACGCCTCACTCCTATAAATGCTCTAATTGTTTGCAATAACTCTTCCCAAAATTCATTAAGTTTCTTTTTGCTTTTTACTATGTTGCATAATTTCATCATAACTTGCCCCCCCATGTAGTGCTTTGGAGCCCCTCCTCCAGGAGGGCAAAAACACAGTTAGGGACTTGTTATAAAGGCTTCATGAGGCCCTCCTCTAAATGTACATGTCTTTCCCACCTGTCCTTAAAGAATACAGAGCTGCCAAACTCAGCAATGTAGCCTTTGCCCAGGGCCTTAAAGCGGCCATGCTCACTCATTTGTCTGGCATATACTGCATGCCAAAAACATGCACAAAATGTAATGTTTCACACCCAGCCTACAGATAAAACATAACACTTATGGCCATGCAGGTTGTCTGGATGCTGTCTGCCACATAAACAAGGTTCTCAGAGTATTGCTGTCCCGTAGAAGCATAACTTGTGCTATTAGGGCCCAAAACAGATTTTCTTTAAGAGCCCCAACCCTCTAAATATGTTTAATGAAATATTAGACAGAACACAAATAGGCATTCTACACTGTCCCATCTCTTGTTATGGCCCTGCTTCACCACATGTATCTCCTTCAACCCTGGCTGCACATTGAATGTAGTAGTCCAGCATAAGGTCTTATTTATTAAGAGAGTGAAAGTATTGCATGCAAAGCTTCCGCACCACTGCACTCCCTTAATAGAAGTGGCAGGTCTGAGCCTCATGTTTAAAATAACCAATAAAAAAGGGAATACCTGATTAAATGGTGACTAAATGGTGATACACTATGGGGCAGATTCCCTAAAGGGCGAAGTGGCTAACGCTAGCATCAATTCCCTAGCGTTACCGCCCGCAGGGACTTCGCTGATTTCCTAATGGACGCAGGCGTCACTTCGCAAGCGGAGGAGATAGACGCTAGCGTTGCTTCACACTCTAACGCCAGACGAATTTTCATTCTGGCGAATGGACATAACTCCACAAATTCACTAAGATGTGTATTTTACTGAACGTTACCTCATTCGCCAGACTTGCCTACACCAGCTCAGACCAGGCGAAGTGCAATGGAGTGCATAGGACTTCCTCAATTTTTAGTGCAAATATTTTCTAAGTCCCAAAAAAAGCTGGCGTCTTTTCCTTTTTCAGAGTGAAAGCCTGCAAAGGTCAGTAAAATTTTTTTGGGGTAACCGGGTTCCCCTCTCCATTTTCTAACATATGGAACATAAACTATACAGTGGGCACATGTGTAGGGCATTATAACAACTCTATTTTATTTATTAAGGTTCCCTGGACTTGTGTAATGTAATGTATTTGCTGCAACATAAACATCCATGCAACTTTATCATTTCCCACCATATGCAAATAAGGCAAAGCTAGCACATCTTCGCTTTGATTGCTGAAGTAACATTAGCGAAAATTCGCCAGCGTTCACTGCCCTGGACGCAATTTCGCATTTAGAGTCCAAAGTTACTGTAGCACACAAATCCGTTTTTAGTGATGCATAAAGTGATTTTTATTGGCTCATTGCAGACTTCAAAGCATGGCAATGTTTCAGGCCACACAGGGCCCTTTATCAAGCCTGAACCTACACTCTAAAGGTGGCCATACACGGGCAGATAAAGCTGCCGATATTGGTCGTTTGGACCGATTTGACAGCTTATCTGCCCGTGTATGGGGGCTCTCGAGGGGTCTTTCCGATCGATATCTGGCCACGATATCGATCGGGAAGGTTTGATTTTTACCCGTCGGAGCCCCTTGGCGAATCGTAATTCGATCGTTCGGCCATACGGCCGAACGTTCGAATTACTCCCGATATAGCCATGCTGTTTAGTGGCATATCGGGGAAAGATCCGCTCGTTTGGCGATGTCGCCAAACGAGCGGATCTTTGAGTCTATGGCCACCTTAAGGGGCCGATTCACTAACTTCGAGTGAAGGATTCAAAGTAAAAAAACGTCGAATTTCGAAGTGTTTTTTGGGCTACTTCGACCATCGAATGGGCTACTTCGACCTTCGACTACGACTTTGAATCAAAAGATTCATACTAAAAATCGTTCGATTATTCGAACATTCGATAATCGAAGTACTGTTTCTTTAAGAAAAAACTTCGACCCCCTAGTTCGCCATCTAAAAGCTACCGAACTCAATGTTAGCCTATGGGGAAGGTCCCCATAGGCTTTCCTACGTTTTTTTGATCGAAGGATATTCCTTTGATCGTTGGATTTAAATCCTTCGAATCGAAGGATTTAATCGTTCGATCGAAGGAATAATCCTTCGATCGTTCGATCAAACTATTTGCGGTAATTTGAAGTCGAAGGATTTTAATTCCCAGTCGAATATCGAGGGTTAATTAACCCTCGATATTCGACCCTTGGTGAATCGGCCCCTAAGTGTTGTGTTAAATAGATTAATTAGGAGTGGTGTGGTAAAAGAGTGAGAGGGATTAGAAAAACATCCAATAAAAATTGGTTAAAGTATATCCATGTTTATATATCATGGAATCTGATTAAAGTGCTCCATTTTATCCACAAACCATAGTCCAAAGGAAGTGTCAATAATATCAAAAATAATGTTCATAATTCAAACACCTTGTGTAAGTCCATGTATCTTAATGGAATATCAAATTAGTGTAAATATTAGTGAATTAGCGTTGTCTTAGCGAATTTACACCTGGCGAAGTGTTGAGATGGCTGCGAAGCCGTCGCTGGCGAATTTTCACCGGTTAGGGAATTTGCCCCCATGTCACAGTGCATTTATGGTTTTGCCAACATACTTTGCTTTTTAAATGATAACCATCATGGTTATCCAACTGGAGATTCATAGACAAGATGTGGGTCTCCAAGTGAAGGTTACGGTCCCAAGCATATCCAAAAAATCCATAGATGTCTTTGCATGACATTATCATTTTATAATAATTTGACCCGGAGACATGTGGAGTAGCAGATAAGCGGTTCAAGGTATCTTAGACAGCACTGACATACAGAAATGTGCAGACAGTAAAAGCAGGCCCAGATAGTAGTTCAGCCGTTTACCAATATTTACATATGGGGCTATGTATGATTTAGGACAAAGCAAGCAAATAATTGCATGTGGGCACTTCCCTAAGCTAAAAGCATTACTTAGTGTATTATTTAAGTTTAGGGAACTTTGTTAAAGTACACTCATTTACATAATGGGAATTCCCACCCATGGCTACCCATCTGCAGGGCCACCACAATGAGCTCTAGGTCGAACTATTGGATCAAGCATTGGGGCCTACAGAGGTTGACCACTGTGGTTGTCTTCCAAAAGGGTTTTTAACCAGCCCAATTGACATCTGACTGATTTTTGGGCCCCATACACAAGCCCTTAATGTATGACCACCTTAAAGGTTAACTTCAATTTCCTTGTATACTTATTCATTATTATTGTCAGATATACAGTTAAAAACAACAGTGAAACAGTGCAGGTGTTATAACACAATAAAAAGCCTGTTTGGCTTTATCCTGAAGGTGTAAAGATTGAAAGTTAAACTGGCTACTTTAAATAGAGAGATAGATGATGACGGATGAGAGAAGATAGACGCTATATGTTATAGAGTTAAATCATCACCAAACACCCTATTATTAGAATTGTGTATGATAAAATACATATAACTGCAGGTGCAGAATTGGGTTGTCTATGCTGCTGTTGCCTGCACACAATTTATTGTGGCCTGAGGTAATGTCAGGTGAAATGACCTTTTGTCGGTTAAAAGGTAAGCTTTTGATGGTCACTTCAAAAGGCCTTAACATTATAGCACACAAAGTGAAGAATAACCCTTATGTTAGTTTAAACAGACAATAGTATTTAGAACAGAGGGCAAATTACCTTTAATGTGGTGACATGCAAGAGAACACCAAAGTGATGTTCCAGCGTAGCTGAATAGAAGGCTCTCGTCTGATTAGCTAGTTCATTTCCAAAGCATCAACAATATTGTGTATCTGAAAATGAAACCTGGCAAATTAGGACTGTGTCTTTTATACTAAAAAAGATCGACAAAGAAAACAACATATTACTCCCAAATTTAAAAGACTTTGACGGTGTTATCTTGTGCTCAGTTCATGATGCTATAAATCAGAGGTTGGAGGGTCTCGTAAAAGACAGGGAATCAGGGATCACTCTGAGGCCACAAAACAGAACAGAGAAACATATACTTCATATTATGAACAGTTCTGCTGTCCTTTTCAATGCTAATGAGGATGAACCAGTTTTACTGGTTCATTACCACAAGGCAAGGACAATACTGAAACATTTGCACCAGACTTTGTGAGCACTGACAAACAAATCTGACATTTTTTACACTTTTTGGTTAATTAGGGGTCCATTTTCCCAACTATAGGGGTTATATAATAAAAGGTATTAGGTTTGCCCAGAAGCAATAACCCATATTAGCAGGTAGAATTTACTTGTCGCTAGGGATGTAGCGAACTGTTCGCCCGCGAACTAGTTCGCGCGAACTTCGACCGTTCGCGTCCGCCGAATGTTCGCAAACGTTTGGGAACGTTCGCATTTTGAGTTCGCGTTCGATCGTTCGACCATTCGAATTCCTTCGACCGCTAAAAATCGAACGATTTCCATTCGTTCGAACGATTGTAAGCATTCGATCGAATGAAAATCATTCGATCGAATGGCTTCGATCGTTCGATTCGAATGAAAATCCTTCGATCGAACGATTAAAATCCTTCGATCGTTCGAATCGAACGATTTTAGCGGGTGTTCGAAGTTCGCGAACTGTTTGCGAACGTTCGCATTTTTTGCCGGTGTTCGCGAACGGCGTTCGCGAACACCAAATCGGCAGTTCGCTACATCCCTACTTGTCGCCTGTTTAAAAGCAAACATCTCATTGGTTGCTATAGGTTACTGTTACAGGGCCAGCTTAGTCCTTTTTAATACATATGGGGGTACAGATTTGTCTGATTCATGCAGAAACGTTTGCTGACAAAGACATTTGAAGAAGGAGATATTGCAACCAATTTTCATGAATGTTTGCCCATCATCCAGTCCTGTTTTGTTACAGACTATGAGGCATATTTATTATGCTGCGTGAAATGAAATTCACCAAAAAAACAGTGTAAAAAGCTGTGTAAAATAAATGGCGAATTTATCAAGGCGTGAGTAATTTTACACCCATTTTGCCACCGTTATTTTACATTGCTTCCAGTGGAACTCACTCTGAGGGGCATATTTATTATGCTGTGTAAAAAACAGTGAGATAATACACTAAACATCGCCAGGCGTCGCTGTGTAAAAAACACCATAAAAAGATGTAACATCCTTAAGCCGGTAGCAATGTAAAAAGGCTATGGCAAATCTGGCGTTCACATGGCATACAATAACACTCTTTTACACAGCGTTTTCCAGCAAATTTCGTTTTTATACAGCATAATAAAAATGCCCCAATGCATAAATATTTTACGCCATTTTTGACACAGCGAAGCCTTGCGATGTGTGGTGTATTATCCCGCTGCTTTTTACACAGCATAATATATATGCACCTATGAATACGTTTTTACTGGTTGCTCTGATAAGGAACCATATGCAAACAGTATTCTAATGTATAAACAAAATACACAGATATGCAACAATTACATAAACAATTGTAAAAATAAATCAGCATTCATTCTTTATTGTTACCTTATAGGGATAGGATGCCTTGTTTGGAAACCCATTATCGAGAAAGCTCCAAATTACAGGAAGGCCATCGCCCATAAAGTCCATTTTAATCAAATAATTAACATTTTTTCGAAATGATTTCCTTTTTCTCTGTAATTATAAAACAGTACCTTGTACTTGATCCCAACTAAGATATAATTAGTCTTTATAGGAGGCAGGACAGTCCTATTGGGTTTAAGTAATGTTTACATAATTTTATAGTAAACTTAAGGCATGAAGGATCCAGATTACAGTAAGATCCCTTATCCAGGAAACTCCAAGTCCAGAGCATTCTGGATAACAGGTCTCATACCTGTAATCCTAAATGTACAGACTATGCCGTTCCTTGGATGATATCATATGGCCTAATCACCAGACGAGGAAGGGAAATTCTGTGATTTTTTTTTTTTGCTGAGTACTTTTACAATTTTAGAAATCAAATGTGAAATTTTAAATTGCACCAGCCCTTATTTGCCTCTTTATAAAGTACTTTAGATGCCTGACACAAAGCTAAATATATTAAGTGGGTGTAGGGCTTTAAGAGATTAAGAGATTAAACCGATATGACCGGCTACTACTGGCAATGCTCGCGGACACTGTAGAACATTGAACCTATGGGCCTGTGCTGCAACATAGATATCTGACCAAATACATAGTAACATAGTAAGTAAGGTTGAAAATAGACAAGTACCACATCCTTGGGCCAACCACTCAGATCTGTCTAGCAGGGCCTTCTTAAGGAAACCCCTACAAAAAATATTTTTATTGTTGTTGAGATAGAATTATTGTATTCTATTTTAACTGTTTTTGTAGGCTTAGATAAAGAAGCAAATGCAAGTACTGGTAATGTTTGCAGTTACATTTTTGTTGGTTTTCTGTTTTTAATGTGTACAAAGAGAAATTCCATCATCTTATAAACCTATTGTTATATTCTTCTGAACACTACTTTAACATATATATATATGAAAATGCTAAACATTCCTTCAAATTAAAGCAACATGTACTTTATGTGTACTTTCCCATTGAAAACTGTCTTGTAAGTAGAACAGAATAAGAAGAGTACAAAGGACTTCCTAAACTTCATTTCGTTTTCTCCTTGGAAACAGCTGTTCCAATAGAAGCATCATAACACTGCTGATATAATTTTCTCAGTCCATTAAAATGGTTTTTCTCTTGAGATTCATATGACACATAACCTGAACAACAAAGTACACAAATCATTTTGTTAAAGGTCAGTCTTCTGAAATAAGACATAATAGAATGAACAGAACCTTAATAGCTTATTGCCAGGGATTTCCAGCAAGCGGGTGGAGTCATCTGGCTGTGGGAAGGGACAATGGCAGAGAATGTATCCGGAATGAATCACCGCACTCTACAGTCAAGCACAAGCTTGGGTGGTTCAAGGCTTCTAATACAATTCAGAGATTCTTTGATTAACTCACAGTCTCATTTTCCAATATTTCTTTGGTCTCAAAGGATATGTTTGTTAATGTAGGGTTTTTGATGTCTGTGGCAAAGCAAGTATTTTTGGACCTGTTATGTCAAGGAGAAGGAAAGTAGAAAGGAAAAGGAAATTGACTTTAATAATCAATGTAAAACAAGCCATGTAATAATTCTCTTTTTATATTAAATGATGATTGCTTGAGTACTTATTAGTATTTTTGAAGATTTTTTTAGTGTTTGTTTGTGTATGTCCCACTGGTCCTTTAAAATAACTAATTTCCACTCAATCAATCAATATAACCAGAAAAAAGAAATGGATAGAATGCTCTCAGTGATCATCCCATGGAACATCTATTTATGTGTCCAAATTGCACTAATATCAGGCTGTATCCTGCAGGATAATTATTCAGATATTGGGAAATATGTTCTATGTTGTCACTTATTAAAGGGATACTGTCATGTGAAAACATGTTTTTTTAAAAATGAATCAGTTAATAGTGCTGCTCCAGCAGAATTCTGCACTGAAATCCATTTCTCAAAAGAGCAAACAGATTTTTTTATATTCAATTTTGAAATCTGACATGGGGCTAGACATATTGTCAATTTCCCAGCTGCCCCAAGTCATGTGACTTGTGCTCTGATAAACTTCAATCACTCTTTACTGCTGTACTGCAAGTCGGAGTGATACCCCTTTTCCCCCCAGCAGCCAAACAAAAGAACAATGGGAAGGTAACCAGATAACAGCTCCCTCAAACAAGATAACAGCTGCCTGATAGATCTAAGAACAGCACTCAATAGTAAAAACCCATGTCCCACTGAGACACATTCAGTTACATTGAGAAGGAAAAACAGCAGCCTGCCAGAAAGCATTTCTCTCCTAAAGTGCAGGCACAAGTCACATGACCAGGGGCAGCTGGGAAATTGACAAAATATCTAGCCCCATGTCAGATTTCAAAATTAAATATAAAAAACATCTGTTTGCTCTTTTGAGAAATGGATTTCAGTGCAGAATTCTGCTAGAGCAGCACTATTAACGGATTCATTTTGGAATTTTTTTTTTTTCCCATGACAGTATCCCTTTAAGGTTTGAACACTGAAGGGCTCATTTGTGATCAGTACATGTACTGTATCGTACAGTTTGACACATTTTCAGCAGGGTTCTGTTTACATCTTGTATTGGTTATCAATTGTATTTTTGTATGTAATCTGCATGTTCGGTAATAATAATAATAACAATAATTGTGTTTGTATATGGCTATAAGCCCGTGTGCTAGGTGCCTTTGGATACAGTGCAACACACGTAAGCTTAGATCACAAGTTTCTGCCCCAAACATTAATCAAATTAAAAGTTGAATTTTACAGGTCAACCCACATTTTATTTAATATATTGACACTTGATAAATTTAGACTGGACTAGACATGTGCTATTTGTATGTGCTATGCTTCATACATATTCTGAGGTGTGAGTCTGTGGACTGTGGTGCCTCTGAGCTAATATAGAAATTCTAGCCTAATTATTTGTTGGGCTTTACTGCTTCTTTAACAAAGGCTTGGTCAAAGTTGTGTTATTCCTGGAATTTATTTCATCATTTAAGATAACCACAAGACCTTGTCTACTCATATATTACATTTGTTTTAAATAGAGCTTACAGTCTTGCAGCATTAACACTGGAGAAACATCTCTGTCTGGGTGCATTGTGCCTACACAAAGATTTGTTCATATTCTGGAAATGAAGAACAAAGGCTCTTTCAGTTGGTGCAGCAATGAATGTCCATTGCTCTCATCTCATTTCAAACATTTCTAGTGACCTTTGGATGAATTGCTCGGCATATAAGTGTGTCTCTTAGCTTCCCGAAATCAGTAACTGAAATGATCACTGTGAATCATATAGTGATTTGACGACCTTCTGACACTATTGGTAGCCACTGGTACATTGGAAGTGCTGAATCATTGTTCAGTTATATTGGAAGTATGACACATAGCTTACACACCATGATAATAATAATTGGATAGAAAGTTAATAACGATAATGTCCATTTTTGCAGATCGTTTGTCAAAAAGGAAAAATTACTACTATGTCGCCAAAAATGTGCTTCTTCTTTCACAGCATGGCTGATAGAATGTTATGCATGGATACTATATCATGGTACCCTGTGTCTGGCACATCTTTTGTGGACCTTTCAATAAGTGCTTCAAAATGGACAGGCCTGCTTCTCTATTTTAAATAGGGACCTTAGGAGGCCATTGTATGATTAGCTATTAAGAGTTTATATTATCCCTTTATTGTCTGAATAGGGTTAGATTGGAGCATCAGGATCAACCGGAACTGAAACTCAAGGGCCCTTTATAGGAACTAAAGGGCCCTTCTCCCTGCGCCCAAACTTGGACTGCTTTTAACACACACACACCCTCCCCGCTCATATGCATGCACCAACACTGTGTACTTCTGTGCTTGCTCCTTGTTTCACAGATAGCAGCCGATGAAGAGGAGCAAAACTGGGTCAGAGGGGCCCATGAAGGCTGGGTCTTTCGATCAGACATGTACTATGAAATGAAATACAGAAATAAAGTACTATTTGTGCAGATTCACGTTGTCTGTCTTGCTGGGTATGAGCAGATACCCCCATATTTCAGTTGAGTGTTGAGTAAACTACATTACAGCAATAATGTGGCCCTCCATTGTACATAACTAATATCACTTGCACCAAAATCATGGAATTATGCCAGAACTGCACATAGATGAGTAATTAACAAGCAAAAACAAAATTGATTAAAAAAAAGGGCCTGGGACACAGAAAGTAAGTGCTGAACACTGAGCTTGCAACTTGCAGCCAGAGCTGTATTATTAATGCAAGGAATTGGGCAACATCACTTGTATGTCGCCTTTTTATTTCAATAAAGCCGTAATATGCCCTTCATTAATCCCATCATATCTTACACACTATACCACAGACACAGCACTGAAAGTTTTCCGAGAATTCTACCAAATTTTATCACATGATTTAGTAACCTTATATTACAGAGCACTGCATGGCGACAGCATTAGCATACAATTGCTGCCAAGCATATTGTCAAGTTGTGGAACTGGTTAAAAGGAACAGGCTGGCATAGGGTTAAGATGAATACAGGACATTAACCATAGCATTAGCATTATATTCACCACTGACTAGAGGACTGCAAACTAAAGGCAAGTATAGACAAATAGAATAAGTTAGAATGGAAGCCTGGATAGATGGAACTGGATGCAGAATAAACACTATTACAAAATTGTTCTAAGACTGGACTGGATATCAGTAACAAGATCAGGCCCAATTTAGCACCCTGATCCCACTTCCTTACCTTTCATTGGAGACAGTGTAACTTGCACACTGTTGGTGCCCCTGTTCTTTATTCAACCCAATGACATCTAACAACAAACAAGATGCATGCTATGACTTTATGCAAGCAACCACAAATAATAATAAAGATGCCATTAGTTTGATGAAAAGTTATGAGAAAACTGGATTTTAAATAAGCATGTGCTTACCTTCTGTTCTAAGCAAACTGTGTCAAGGTGCATGCAACAATGATTGGGTAAGAGAAAAGTGTGAGTGTACAACAGTCATTTCCACTGGAAACTGCTGACTGAAGAAACTTAACCAATAGATTGGCCACAGGTGGGTTCATAAATCATGCAACCATGAAGGATTTTAGTGCAGAGGAAGAAATTACAATAGGACAAGCAGTTGCACAGCAGTTTTAGTGACTCCAAAGGCAGGGATAGGAAAACCATAATATACACATACTCATCTGCAAATCAATGGTTCTCATTGCAGTTTCAGCCTCAGTGCAAAATGTATGTACCAAGAAAATCCTTTTGTTTTGAATGGAAATGATTTAATATTTCAGCTGCCGGCAAAAGTGCATTTTTCCCCCTAAGTTTACTAAAGTAGCTTCATTTTACAAACATTTAAATAGCAAATCAAAGGGGTTTCAATTAAAAGAGTAACAGACATTTCAAAGTACAGCAAATGAAAGAGGTGCGTGGAATCTAAAAACCTAAGGAATGTTTTACTTTTGTGTAATTATCCAAGCAGCCTTGAGAAAGAACATACTCTATGAATTTCCTTAAAAGAGTGGGGCGGAGGGGCTCATCAAGACATAATCAGTCCTGACGGGGTATCCTTTCAAGATTTATCCCAAAGTTGGAAATAGTTTTCGAAGAATTACAGCTGAATTAGGAAACCAAATGAAAAACAAAGTTAGCCTAGGGGGGAATCTGCTACAGAAATGACTGCAGCTCCAGAGAAAGCTTAACAAGCTCAGAGCTTAACGAGCCCCGATTATGATATTGATAGGCCATTTTAAAATATAGGAAGGAGGAAACATGTTCTGAGCATTTTGATCATTTCCAACCTCCACATTCATTTTACTTTGAAACAGATGTGTTGGGATTAGAGCTTGGAAGAGTTAAGGCAGATGGTTTAATGATTGTGTTGTACTGTAATGGTCGTATTTAGCCATGTAAAATTGCCTGGATGCACAGAATTAAATTTTTTCCTTTGTTAGTCTGAAGCATTTATTGTAAAGCTATGAATGGGCATGAGAAGGATATTGACATTCATAAGTAATTGCTATTTCTGCCTCTTTCTTATAACCCATTTCTCCTTAATGGGGATGCTAAAATCAGGAGCATTGCTGCCCTCCCTGATGCACAAACAAATTGGAGGGCCTATTCTTATCAGATCTACTTATCTTTGTCCCCAGTAACCACTAGTTTTTTAATCCTGCCACCCACCACTCATATTTCTCGACTCCTGAAATAAGACTGGCCCCTTTACTTTATTTCCTTCTTCACTGTGTCAACTAAGACCCAAGGGAATTTGCAGTCAGAACCTATACAATTTTTATAGCTATGCCACTATCTAAGAAAATGTGCTTGATGATGGCGTTTGTATCTCGCATTCAGTTTTCTTATTAAACCACGCCCTCAGTGATTCCCAGCCAACAGCAATAGCATCAGTCATAAGCAGAAAGTCCTAACTGGGCCATGGACATTCTGTATGCCATCAACTTTTAGACTTTAAACAGTAAAGCCTCATTCACAACACAGACATTTAGGGGGTTATTTATTAAAGGTCAAGTTGTGTTTTTCCCTGAAACATTTGAGATTTTCGAGGGTAGTTTCAGTAAAAACATTTTTCGGGACAAAAAAATTCGAATTTTTCGAGATGTATTATGCCCTGAAGCTGCAAAAAGCCTGAATCCAAAAATACTCCATCTAAAACCTGTCAAGGTCATGTAGAAGTCAATGGTTGAGGCCCCTTGAACTATCTAAACATGTTTTTAGCCTTCATGATTTTTGTGTTTTTTTTGTCAGTGGTTTGTGCTCAAAAACTCATTCAATTCGAGGTATCTGAGGTTTCGACGATAATTCAATCAATCTGAGTAGTAGGAGAGAGTGTCAGAGCAAGGGAACATGTCAAAATCATTATTCTACACTACTTTCTTTTCCTTTACAGAAATAGGTATATTTATTACTAGACCTTTCTTTGCCAAGCAAACCTGTTTGTCTCATATCAGCAAGACTTTTTTATTATATAGGAGAGTCTCACTTAAAAATTGCTGTAATTTTAAGGTAAACACAATATAATGAAATAAAACACCTTGACCACCCTGAAAGCACTAGCAGAATAAAGTTGTTACTTGTTACAGCAGGGAAACCATAATTTTTACTGGCTCAGTTTAATTACAGTAAGACAGACAGTTCTGTAAATACTGGCGGGAAATGTGACAAGAAAATGCTTCCAATGCTTTGGGAAAATGAACTGTGTTCAGTGTGTTCATCTGTCCTCATGACAAATGAGATGTAAAAGGCAAAAAATGTCAGGAGAGCCCAATGGTGATATAATGTCATCATGTCTTGTCAATACCCAAGTATAGGTCTTCTTTGCAAAGTTCCTGGATGCTCCTAAATACGTTTCCTGCTTGATTCATCAGTTATTGACTTCCTGCTTGTTCTTGACTACGATTCCTTGCTGCCTGTCCCGACTGTTCTGCCTGGATACGACTACGAACCTTCTTTAACCCTTTTGATTCTGCGAACTGGACTTTCTGCATATGCTCCTAACTTCACCGATCAATGGTCACTGGGTCCTGATAGAAAACAAGTGGAATATAAGGAAAAAGAATACTGTTTGGAACAGGTGGAAGGTAATCAGGCAAGGCAGGCATAACTAAGGGTCAAAGCCAGATCAGCTGTAGAATCAATAATAATGGTGGAACAAAGCAGTATCATTGTGTTACCTTACAAATGTATGTATGCAGAAGCATATATGTATATGAAAAGGCCAACTGACACACAAGCTTATAATCATTATGCAACTACAGACAACAGTTTGTCCATTCACAGGAGTTGGAGTGAGAAAATTCTGAGCAAATAACATTTCTTCACAGCAGGGTAGCATTTACTGATCAACTGTTTGAAAGTAAATCTGATTGACTTCTATGAATTGCTAGATTTTTGGGAACTTTTGAAACATTTTGTCTTCCACAAACCCCAAAGACTTTAAAACTGTTTATTATCCTAGGATACAGCCAGGTCAAGTATTAAGTTTTTCCGTTTCACTATCTGTACATATAAATATTTTCTTACAATTATATTAATGATCCCACAATTACTTTTTAATAACTGCAGTGTAGTGATTCGGTTTCCCTAGACCGTGTCTATGGAAAGATTTGTTCCCATATTTAATTGTTTTCTTTGGATATATTATTTACACCAGTATGGACATGGCGATTCACTCCTGCACAATGGGTAGACGCATGTGTTGGATTAAATACAAAGCCTTAGTACATTCCAGCAACACAATGGCAGTTTTATATGTTTTTACTTAAAATTTAGTTGTGTTTCTGAAAGCGGTGGAATAAAAATCCACCTTAAGTCCTGGCGCTCCTTGGATGTCATAAATGAAGCACAAGTTAAGGGCGTGCCAGGGGCTGCCTGTGTGCCCCCCCCCCTCCCCAATATTTTGTGCAGTGCTTACATGTGCTGCTCTACATTTTTGCAAGCTATTGGCTTTGCACAGTTGGTGTACTTGCATCTTGCTTGCTAAACAAGGTTCTATGTAAGTTGCTGCTCATCCAACTTTCTCTGTGTCTCCCAGGCCAAATCCTAGCCAAGGAGAGCCAAAATTTTTGATTGTTGTGATGATAGTTCATGTTGTATCCTTATAGTAAGTAATCTTCAGGGTCAGCCTTTCACACAGTTTAGATATCATCCTTCACTTTTTTATTTTACCTTGTTTATCTTTAATCTATCTTTCAAGTATTAAAATTTGATTTATTATTATATTTCTGTTCCAATGCTTCCCTTCTTATCAATCAAACTGCAGAAGAAGAAGAATTCCAAGCAGTTTATTCGAAAATTTAACAAAACTTTTCTGACTGTAAAGTTTTTATTAAACTGAATTAATAGTTTAAATGAATGTATTATTAACTGTTTTGAACAGTCAAATAAAAAAAAATAAATTGTTAAATCTAAAGTTTTGCTGTATCATTGCCAACTGGTAAAAATTACAGATAATTAACGAATTAGCCACTATAGAATTTGTGCTCTGCCATTGTCTACTTCCTTTTTTTCTTTAATCATGCTTGTTTCCATCCTATCCACTACTATAAATACTCTATGTAGTAAAATCCCAGCATAATATCATAGACTGTAAGTATGGCCTGTCTGCTAATGTTATGACAGCATTTAGATATAGCTTCTAGGCATTTAGAATGTAAGCTGTACTTGAAAGTAACTGTGCATGAAGAATGGGCTGTCCTTATTTCCTTGTCATTTAAATGGCACAATATTAAATGTATAAGTCAGCACATAACTGCGTATATAAAAAGAAAAGTTTCACGTTAACCCCCTGGTCTGTCTAGTCAAGCTTTGATTTGCGGCACATTGTAGAAATCCATCCCCAAAGACTTTACTTCACTCAGCTGTAGAATTTGGGATTTTAGCTTGCTGTCAATTACAAACCCATTTTTTGACTGCCAAAATTGCTAATGCAAATGACTTCCAGTAGAGAAACCGAACTCTGTGAGATCAAGAAATTTGAGAGTAGAGGTCCATAAGAGGCCTTAGCCCTTCAACCCCACTAATAGTGTAGCCCAGTTGCAGAGCATATCAGACACTAATACTCCCCTGAGCACAGACTTGAAGGATCACTTCTGATCACTTCTGTGAACCTGGATCACCTCCAGTGAAACCTCCAGGAAAATCCTCTGACCTGATTCCCTATCCACTGATTCTACTACATACTTTATTTATGGGGTCCCTGTCCCCTAACTTCACCAAGAGCTTGCTCCTTTAGGGCTTTCTTTTCCGGAGTTCTAGACACCCAAACCTCATCCACTTCCTACTGAACTGGAGCAACCAGCTCCCACTTATTATATCAAACTCCACAGGAAGTGGTCACCACTCACCTGGACCAATAGGAAACACATCCCACCCAGGTATCCAAGTTACAGGTACCAGAAACCAAAATAGATCACATAAACCTAATAGGACAGAATTTCTCAAACCAGTCGGAGAGTTAATTCAACAGGTCCAGACACTCGCTAGAAGAAGTATGATCACCTTACCTCACATTGTTTAAAACACATGTGACCTACCTTCACATATATGCTTTCTTCAAGCTCCCAGTGCTTTTATGCTTACATGTAGGCAATATAAGTGGTACGGGACAATATTTGCCTTGCCGTATATCTTTCCTGGCACTGTATTACTATGGTCTCTGGGTTCTCTGCCAGCCAAATGCTAAAACGTCCTGGCAGTTATTTGCAAATGGCCTTCCATAATCTGTTATTGCTCTGCTGTATAGAATATCTTATTGCCATGCAAAACTGCCTTTTATAGAAATTAGTCTGAATCACGTGTAGATGTCCTCCCTAAACTTTTCCCAAAACAATCACTGGGCAAAGTCTAAGCAGTGACATCATTCATAAAGTATATCACTATATGTGTGTTTGTATAGAGGAGATCTTTGGACTTGCAAATCTAGCCACTGCCTTCCCTCTTCTGTCCTTGGTTTAGCTTTATTTAGGTCACCATGGTGAACCTTAGTTTTCATTTGTTTCACCACGATCACCTAAATGCTAACATCCTCCTTAACAAAAGAATATCTACAGTCTTGTCCTTCATTCACTGCCCACCCACGTCAGGTAGGACAAGTGATTGTTAGACTTACTTACCTTGTATCTCCTGTGACAACTCCAGTAAAGACACCCATGTACTAGACAAAGAAAGATATGTGAATAGCTCAATTTTTTCCTAGCAACATATTAGTCATAATGAAAATTAAGAACAGATTTAAGATTCTTCTTAAGTTCATCTCCTACAGTTGAACACTACAGTTGAAACTGACAAAGCCTACCTACAAACTTTTACTCCTTGACTACCAAAGTGAAACTTCCATGGGGAGAGGCCAGATATATAAAAATATATATTTTTGGAGGAGCAGGATCTTATATAAAATATAAAAGGTCAGGCATTTGTCACCAATAATTGAGCAAACACACTAAAATAAATATATGCCATTCAAGAAATGAATCACATTATTTCTAAGTGTCCCCTATATGTATGGTTTTTATTTTAGCAGCAGTACAGTGTTCCTCTTCCAGTTCTACTTTTAACACATTTTTCCCAACTCTATCAAACAATGATTGGCTCTCTAGTGCTCCTTGACAGGATCTATGTTGAGCAAAGCAAATATGAATAGATTTCTTAGTAAGTCAATATTCAATAACAAACTCCATTCATCTTAGATTTCTTGCCAGATATCTGTTCCAAAACAGACAACAGAGAAAGGCCAAGTTATTTCCAGGCACTTAAACTTTGTATTCCAAGCATCAAGAGAATTTCCACTTTAAACTGAATACATTTCCTGTGCCACAGATACTTTAGCACCTAATTTTTCATCTGCAGCAACCTTTAAATTCAGCAATGGCAGGGTGCTCCAGTAGCTTTTCAGATTATTATTACTTTTTTCTAATGTGCTTATCGTATTTCAAGCTACAAAATTGTTTTACATTGCTTTTACATTATGTTATAATGACTGAGCATTTTGTTAACATTAAACGAGTCTGCCTCAATAGAACAGATCTAGTTATGGGGGAAGGTGAAATGCAGAAAAGATTTAGGGGGATGTTGGAGGACTGTGTGCCCCCTAAAATACTTTACCTAGAATAGTGGAATGTATCATATTTGAAATATCTGCCTTAAAGAAGTATCAGGCATTTTTCCCATAGATTTAAAGCAGAGTGCAGGTGAAGTATATTTTACATTATTTGTTTGTATTCGCTTTATAATTATAAGGAAGTAACAGTAAACCATTCCACTCATTACGATGCATTTCTTTTCTCTAAAAAAACTACTGCGGCAACATTTCTCCCTTCTTTAATTCAATTGATTGCAACCAGAGCAATAGGTATTTTAAAGGGAAACTGTCATGGGAAAAAAAAATTTTTTCAAAATGAATCAGTTAATAGTGCTGCTCCAGCAGAATTCTGCACTGAAATCCATTTCTCAAAAGAGCAAACAGGTTTTTTTATATTCAATTTTGAAATCTGACATGGGGCTAGACATATTGTCAATTTCCCAGCTGCCCCAAGTCATGTGACTTGTGCTCTGATAAACTTCAATCACTCTTTACTGCCGTACTGCAAGTTGGAGTGATATCACCCCCTCCCTTTTCCCTCCCAGCAGCCAAACAAAAGAACAATGGGAAGGTAACCAGATAGCAGCTCCCTAACACAAGTTAACAGCTGCCCGGTAGATCTAAGAACAACAATCAATAGTAAAAACCCAAGTCCCACTGAGACACATTCAGTTACATTGAGAAGGAAAAACAGCAGTCTGCCAGAAAGCATTTCTCTCCTAAAGTGCAGGCACAAGTCACATGACCAGGGGCCGCTGGGAAATTGACAAAATGAATATAAAAAAATCTGTTTGCTCTTTTGAGAAATGGATTTGAAAAAAACATGTTTTCCGATGACAGGATCCCTTTAATGTTGCACTGTGTCATCTTTTGGACCTCTAGTAGTAGTTTCACACATAACCCATCAAGGGTTATATTTATGTCAATAGAAAAAAGTGTAAGCTAAAGCTTTTTGGCTGAAAGTTGGAAAAAAATACAAAAGGCAATTGCAAAATTATATAAAAAAAACAAAGGCCAGTTACTAAGAATATGCTATTCTATAACATATTTTAAAACTTGAATGAAAGGTGGCCTACACTTTTAAGGTGTTAAACAGCAATAAGGCATGAAAATGCAAAAAAAATACCTTTTAGAAAAAAAACAGCAATAAGGCTTGAAGCCTGCAGTCAAAATATCCTACCACCAAAGCATTCTGGAAAACAGATCCAATACCTGTTTGGTCAAAAGGTCTTCTCCCTACCTTTCTATATTAGTAACTCAGTTTGGAAAAGAAAAATAGATGACTTAGATAATAAAAACAAAAGTCTAAAGCCTAAAAGTCTAAAAGCCTAATTTACTATGCCTTTGAGTGCTAATTTGCATGTCACAACCAGTAAAAAAAGACAAAATAGCATTCATTTTCAAGTAAAGGGTTTTTCTCTAAGAAGGTATAATCCATGCCTGTGTTTAAAGCAATGTCCTTAGTTAAGGCAGAACTTTGTGTTCTTTACTTTCTTTAACTGGTTTGGAAACCCAAAGAAAAAAAGCATGTCAAACTGATTTTTTCTTGGATACGTAAGAATCCCAATCCCTTAATAACAGGTGCTATATGTAAAACAGAATACCTACAGTGGTTAAATTACAGACGGCATCACTAACCAGAAGCCTTCCTTCAGCGATTGTGCACTGTCACAAGTGTCATACTGGTTTCTGATGGATGGAGCAACTTTTTAACTATTGCTAAAACATAAAAACATTTTTTATAAAAGGTATGGTGTTGCCACAAGTTCCACAACCCAACATTGACCCCAAATACTCAAAATGCTGCATTGTAAACTTGTGTTTTAAACGTATGCACCTTATAAAGCAAGCAAGCAATTATTTATTAATATACATACCTTTTTTTCTGTAAATTACAAGTACAGGTACCTTACAGTACGGGGCACATTTACTATTGGTCGAATATCGAGGGTTAATTAACCCTCGATATTCGACCGTCTTAGTAAAATCCTTCAACTTTGAATATCGAAGTCGAAGGATTTACCGCAATTGGTTCGATCGAACGATCGAAGGAAAAATCATTCGATCTAACGATTAGAAGGATTTTAATTCATCGATCGAACAATTTTCCTTCAATAAAAAAATACTTAGAAAGCTTATGGGGACCTTCCCCATAGGCTAACATTGGTGCTCGGTAGGTTTTAGGTGGCAAAGTAGGTGGTTGAAGTTTTTTTTAAAGAGACAGTACTTTGACTATCGAATGGTCGAATAGTCGAATGATTTTTAGTTCGAATCGTTCAATTCGAAGTCGTAGTCGAAGGTCAAAGTAGCCAAAAAAATACTTCGAAATTCGAAGTATTTTTTATTCTAATCCTTCACTCAAGCTAAGTAAATGTGCCCCTAAGTCTTCCAAGAAATCACGTAAACATTAAATAAACCCAATAGGCTGGTTTTGCTTCCAGTAAGGATTAATTATATCTTAGGTTGGCTCAAGTACAAGGTACTGTTTTATTATTACAGAAAAAAAGGAAACCATTTTTAAAAAATTGTATTGTTGGATAAAATGGAGTCTATGGGAGACAAACTTTCCATAATTTGGAGCTTTCTGGATAACAGGTTTCCGGATAACGGATCCCATACCTGTAGCACCTACTGATCTCCATGTCGACTAGAGCCAAATGTAAATCTTTCTGCTGGACTACCCTCTTACTGCTTATCCATTGAAGGCTAATATATGCCTTTCACCCTCCAGCATATAAGTCGCTGCATGTCTACTATCAGCAAATCTGAAGATCCTTCTATAACATCCACCAATGTTTATTTAAACACCTTGGACTTGTTGCCAATGATTCCCATATGTGGTAATAAACTGAACCTGTTCTGATTCCTGTACTTTCTTTTGTTTATTGGTATATAATAGGTTTTTCCTATCTGCCCTCAAGGCACTCATATAACTCGGTCTCAGATTTTTATTGGGATTGCCTCCTTTTACAACCTAGCCCTTAATTTCAAAGCATGCTTTTTTATTTATCTATGTCTGAACAGTTCCACAGAATGTGTAGCAGTTGTCCTGATGGAATTCCTTTAATGTGTAATTTAATGAGTGGCAGCTTCCAGTATAGTGCTGCATGTTGGTTTTCAATAAATCAAAATCAATAACTTTTTTTCTATCACTATAAATTTTAATTCTTAATCAAATAAAAATTGTTAGCATTGATATTATTGCTGCCAATGTACTATGACTATATGTACTATAAATTTGTTGATCTTAGCTTCAGTAACATTATATTATCTGCCCAATTTGTTAGATCATCCATTCTATTAGCTTATGTTGTTGCCTATCTCTATTTTCTAGTTGCTCATACCCATACCCTAGCGGAACATTATAAATCAGCCAAAGTTGTCTGTGCATATTTATTTGAGAAAGAATGTAAAGATCAGGAATGGTTAACTTTTGTGGGATGCTAGATGTCCAGCAGCGTGTTCACTTCTGCTATCATGTTGGATCAGTCAAAATTTAAGAAAGCAGAGAGTGTTAAAAGTGCAATGCTGGGACTCTCATGCTACTTTGTATAATATGACAGTGTGGTCTTACCTTGCCTTAAACAGCTTGTTTTACTAATGTTGTTTGGCAGTTAGGCAATGATGTAAGGTTAAAGAAGTAGCTTTAGTTTTGAAGGGCAGAAAATAATATGGGGAAAACAGAGGTTTGAAGAGAGGGCTAGATTTGAAAAGAGGCAGAGGATAAGGCAAGTGAAGTAGCAGAGCAGAACGGAAAAGACAAGATAATTGGAATAGAAGGAGAAGAGAACATAATTATTGGGAGAGATCACAGACAAAATACAGAAGAGAAGAGAGAGCATAATGGATGTGAGATGGAGAGAATGGATTGTAAAGTAGTCAAAGGAGAGAACAGGATTGAAGTTGGAGAGAGCAAATTGGAAGTGGGTAGAGTGGGAAACAACAATAGAAACATTGGTGAGATAAGGTGGCCATTCACGGGCAGATTAAAGCTGCCGATATTGGTCCTTTAGACCGATTTGGCAGCTTATCTGCCCATGTGTGGGGGCTCTCGACGGGTCCTCCCGATCAATATCAGGGCAAAAATTGGGCAGATATCGATCGGTCAAGTTTGATTTTTCGTACGATCCAGGTCCGCATCGGGCTAGTTGATGCGGTCCTGCGACCTGTCAGAGCCCATTCGTAGTATTGTAATCCGATCGTTCGGCCCCAGGGCAGAACGTTCGGATTCATCCGATATTGCCCAGCCGTTAGTGGGCATATCGGGTTAAGATCCGCTCGTTTGGTGACCTTGCCAAACGAGCGGATCTTATAGTGTATGGCCACCTTAAGGCAGGAGAATAGAAAGGGGGGAATGAGGAGAAAGTATTTATATGTCTCATGCTACACACATAGTACTGCCTTACACTATTAACATTGCAAATAATTCACTCTCTACTATTTAAAATGTTATTCTTGAACCAACAAATTTATTCTTTTAGCTGTAATATTGTTGTGGAGGCAGCCATCTCTGTGCATTGTCCCTGATCCTGAGCTTTGGGAAGGAGCCAGCACTTCAGGATGGAACTGCTTTGAAACAGCTATTGTTTCTCCCCTTTTCATTGTACTTAAATAGCACCCATTCTTGCTCCCTACCATAGTAGTAGACACGAGAATAGCATCCAAGCAGGAAAAAGTAGTTTTTTCCTGCTTGGGTGCTATTCACATGTCTTTAACCTTCGCTTAAGGAATTGTAGACAGAGACTTCTCAAGGTTCCTCTGGTCAACTATGCATCCAGAACTGCTGGTGTTATAGCACAGATACAGCTTAATAATTCAGAATCTTATATACAAGTTTGCAGAAAGACTGTTCCTATCTCCTTAGATCTCATCAGTGCAAGATATTGGAGCATGGCTTCTGAGGGGGTAGGACTCAGTGAAGCCAAAGAGCCCTTCTCAAATAACAACACTTGGGGCATATTTATTATGCAGTGTAAAACGAATTTGCTGGAAAACTTAAAAAACTGCGTAAAATAAATGGCAACTTTATCAATATGTGTTTTCTTTTATTCTACATCGCTTCAGACATTTGTAAGTTCCTGGCGGAAGTCACTCTAAGAAAAAAACACGTAAAAATGTACGCCATTGTTTACACAGCAAAGCCTGGTGATATGTGGCTAATTGTTTTTTACACCACATAATAAATCTGCAGTGTAGATCTTTTGTTTGGCAGTTCCATTTTTTTTTTATCAACTCAGTTATTGGCCTCCTCAGAGTTATTATCCTCTCTTTGCATCCTGCCCCAGTCTCTCTCTCTCTCTACATCCAATTTGTCTTTCTCTTTCTGGCGCATACTGATCTTTATTTCCCCTTTCCCCATTTCTTCGCATGACTTTTATTCACCATGCCGTATATCTTGCCACGCCAATTACTGTTCTTGTTTGTTGGGAGCTTTTCATTGTTATTATCAATTCCGCAATATCCCAGATTCTGCCATCAGACAAAAGCATGTGCTAAACTAATGATATACCATTGTTTTGTTGTTAATACTTTGCATTAAAGCGTGTTATTCATACCTTCATAATACCTTGATGTGTAGTGCTTTGACCCGAAGAAGTTATGTTGTTTGGATTTGCATGCATGCATTCTTCTTACCACCTTGCATTTAAGAACATGTCACATTTCCTCTGTCAATGAAGCGTTAAACTTCTAAAAACATTTTTCAAGGTTTACCTGGTCCCACCACGATTAATGCTGTATATAAAGAGGGTGAAAGCGCTCCAAATATTGTCATGTGTACAGAGAGACACATTGGTATTACAGGTCCTATATTTTTGGGTTGTTAAATGTGTTCCCCTCCCACTTGGCAATGGCAATTCAGCCTGATTATCATCAGGAGCATTTGGGCATTAGCAAAAAAGGACCTCCACTTGCAAGAAATGCATTTATGCTTAATGAAAACAGAAGGAATGCAAATACCTCACGCTACATATATAGCATTTCCTTAACACCAAAAATGAGAGGCTTAAACCCTCCTTTAGGAAATTAAAGCGGACCTTTCACGTACACATGAAAAGCTGTATAATGAAAGTCCTTTGCAAATTAAACATGAAACCCAAATTAATTTTTTTATTCAAACATCCATAATTGTTCTAAAGGTTTTTAAATATTTGAGCTGTCAATCATATATTGCCTGCCCCGCCTCTATGTCTGAGGCATAGAGTTGGGGGCAGTCAATTACTTTCCCTTTCCATTCAGCACTTCCCAGATGTCACTGCACTCCTCACATTCCCCCTCAGGGCCGGAACTAGTGGTAGGCAGAGTACGCACGTGCCTAGGGCTCAAAGCTTGGGGGGTGCCAGGCACGTACCTTCCACTATTGCCTACCCCAGTCTGGGCCTCTGAATCCGGCTTGTTGCTGTGCGCCTATGAGGTGAGTGAGTGGGGTGTGTGGGAGCCCACCAGGAGGGGGTGACGCAGTGGTTCAGTGTGCATGCATACGCATACATAGGAGCGCATGCTCATGTAGTGCCGTGCACCGGAGTGGCGATGTGGCCGGCTGGGTTGCCTGGGGTGCCCAGCTAGCCTGGCCTGGCCCTGTTCCCCCTACCTCCTCACACTCTATAATTCTGTAGGGTACTGCCAGCGCCGATTCTGACTAAGGAGCCGTCTGAGGCGGCTCCTGCAATGCCGCCCCCCCCCTCACCGGCTTACCTGTAGGGAGGGGAGGCAGGAACACTATTTGCTGAAAGCTGAAATACGGCTGTTAAAGGTGCAGGAGCAGCTTTTTGCCGCCCCTGAAAACCTTTCTGGTGCTGCTGCCTGGGCGAGCGGCTCAGCTCACCTCATTGGCAGAGCGCCCCTGGGTACTGCACATGGGCATTAGGTCCCCCAATTCTGTTGCATACACAATATTTTGGGGTGATACACAACTTGCCTTGTCCACAAAATGGTGTATGCCTGCTGTGATTAAAAAATTCCAAGACTGAAGGAAACCAAATTTAAATAATAAATATTGTGTAAGTAAAGATTATTTTGCTCAACTAACATGATAGAAAAGAATTTGTAATTATTTATTAGGGGTCACAAGTACCCTTTAAGGGTGGAGACATGCAAATTAGTCATTAATGTCAAAACATTAACATGTTAACATGTACTACTTTGTAGTGGAGATTTGGTTTATTGACAGGTACCATAAGGACCATGATACCATAGTCAGCATGCCTCTATGTTACTTTTATGAACCATTTATAAATGTAATGAGAGTGTGTTGACAAGCCTTTTTTTTTTTTTAGAGATGGTTCTCAGGCAAACATCCATACATATATATATCAGGTATTTTACAAAATCTTTGTATATTTTGTGGTCTTTGGCAAGTTCAATGGATGAGTAATGTTCACCAATGCATTTTTATTTTATTTCATCTGTATGTTCATAGATTGTGTTATGTTAAAAACAATAACAAGAAAAGAAACAGACAAATCATTATTACACATCATGACACTTATAGTCTTGGCAATAAAAAAGGACAATTTAGCAGTTGAACAAAATGCCTCAGTTATTTATAGCAGATTGCTGTTCTTATTTCTGATGTCTATTTCTAATGTTACCAATGTGTCCCATCAGTCGATCAACTCTCCATGCTGAATTACTGTAGATTCTCCTGCCATCCCACTTGAAAGCATGACCCACAAACACATGAGGTCAGTTCCCACAAAAAATGAAAACAGACATATATCTCCTGGTGTGGAGATGTGACAGCTCTTGGTCCTAACTCCTGCTGCGCCACAGCTCAACAGACGGATTTTTCAAATATCTTTACAACCATAATAAGCTAAAAATTAATTTCCGAGATGCAAAATAACATGGAGCGCTCTGTGAAGAAACCAGCCATGGTTTTACACAAAACAATAAAACTTGAGAATTTTAAAAGAAATGCCAACCAATAAAACGCAATGTCAGAAAGATACTTTGCCGAGATCACATGGGGACATGGAGGACCTGCGTCTACTGGCGAACAAATGTTACCAACAAAGCGATCTTACCCACTCCTCCTCCCAGCACGAACCATACTCTACAGGAGTCTGGCAGATGGGCCTCCTCAAAATGTCTTACGGTCATAAGGGGTTTGGAAATTAATTTCCGAGTTGTAAGAACGAGAACAGTTCTATTGACGCCATAAAGAAAGCATCAATGTTCAAATGAGGGAATAATTGAATCCCGGTGCCTTTAAAAGCAAGAACAGGCAACATAAAACAATGTGCTTGACTATTCATTTAATGCCAAAAATATATCTGTAAAAGAAACATTTTTTCCTATGATTGCAACTTCACATTTACTGCTTGTGCTTAGCCATTTACCCTATCACTACCATTAAACCTTTCACGCAGAGCAAACTCGTGGTTTCCGCCCTATTTCTTTACGTGAAAAGGTTAAAATATCTTGCTAATAAATAACAGAGGTATTTCAGTGTTTGTTATGGTACATTACTCCGTGCAATATTAGATTAATGTCTAGAATGTTAAATACTGAACCTATAAAAAAAAGATACATCATTTTTCAAGGCATTGATCTATGAGCCATGTGTGGATGAAGCCAAGTTCCAATATAAAGGAGATTTTGTGGTTTTTAGGCTCAGAGGTGGAATTACAGGGGGTGCTGGGTGAATTACAAGGAGAGTGAGTGGTCTTCATTAGTGTTTCTTCTATGTCGTACAGTGGAGACACATGTTTGAATAGAAGGTGACTTGTTTGGCTTCAGTCCCATTACTGGAGTCCAGCTGGCAGATTTAGAAGCATTGCACAGTTCCTGGGGTGTGTTGATATCTCACAGCATTCTCTGAACAATGGGTTGGCACAGCTACAATAAAGCTGATAACTCTTTTGTCTGCTTCAGAGATTAAGAGAAAGTGAAGGAAGCCTACCTCAAAGTAATTCTGGAATTTGAATACATTTGATCTGCTGCTTCTTCATCCAAGATGAGCAGAGGCCTAGATTTTAAATAATCATATCTGTCTATATTTATCCATTCATCTATCTATCTATCATCAATCTATCTCTGTCTGTCTCTATACATTCATCCAACCCTAACTTTTTAATGACTCCAGATAATTTCTTAATTGGGTAAGTAAACTGATGCACTGGAGAACCATTCAATGGACTGAAAAATACTGTAACATAAATAAAAAAAATACAGTTTCCAAAAAGAAGACACAAAAATGGGTCATTAGAGTGGGGGCTTTACATGGGTAGAAGGAGAATATGATTACCCTATCAGTCAATCCATTGATATAAATAATTAATTCCCATATAATAAATAATTAGTTGCATAAATCACAAAAATAGCACATTGTCAAAAATTGCATATAAGAAAATGCATCTCATTCAAACCAAGTAGCACATTTTAGGAATTTTCACCCCCCAATGGCCAAACTCTAAATCACATTTCAACAATTTGGCTGCCTTATGGGGGTAAGTCAGGGATTCCCAACCTTTAGAACCGGTGAGCAACATTCAGAAGTAAAAGGAGTTGGGGAGCAACACTAGCATGAAAATGTTCCTGGGGTGCCAAATAAGGGCTGTGATTGGCCTTGGCCATTTAGTAGTCCCTATGTGGATTGTCAGCCTACATTGATGCTCTGTTTGGAGTTTTATACAACCAAAACTTGCCTCCAAGCCTGGAATTCAAAAGGGGTTGGAGAGCAACATGTAGCTCACCAGCTACTGGTTGGGGATCACTGGGGTAAGTAACCCTACACAAAAAGCTGTGATATTTATTTTTACTGAGCACAAGTGGTCTTTACCGCAGAGCAAATATTTCTACAATACAATTAATACACACTGCATTGCAGAGCTAACAGGTATACAGCACAAATATCCTATTGTCAGACTGTGTTGAAGAGCTTACAGTCTAAGACAAAATAGACAAAATTATGTTATGTTATAGAATGGCCAGTTCTAAGCAACTTTTCAGTTGGTCTTCATTATATATATTTTTATATATTTAAAATTATTTGATGCCTTCTTCTGACTTTTTCGATCTTTCAAATGGAGGGGTCATTGACCCCTTCTAAAAAACAAATGCTCTGTAAGGCTACAAATGTATCGTTATTGCTACTTTTTATTACTCACCTTAATGTTCAGGCCCTCTCCTGTTCATATTCCAGTCTCTCACTCTCTGCATCATACGAAAAGTTAATTCAAAGGTGTACAACCCCTTTAAGCTTCATTCTGTGGTAATAAGAAATGTTCTATCTATAATCAGTTCAAAATGTACTGTTTCTGAGATCATCAAGATAATCTACAAATCCCCCCCCTCTCAGCAGTCTGTCTCTGTTCACTCTCACTTCATGCATGAGTCACAGTCACGTTTTGATGGACATATTGGTTTAATACATTGGGGGTCACTTTGCCTAAAAGATGTATTAAAGCTAATTTAAAATAACCAACTCTGACATAAAATTACACTTAGAGACACAGGATTTGGGTTGGAATCAATTATATTGAAAGACAGCTAACTTATTTTAGGCAAAGGGAGATCTCTGACTCCTGCTTGAAAGGACATCATGATCATTGACTAGATTACTTCAAAAAAGGTACATCATTGGTAATTGATTGTATTTAGAAAGTTCATTATTGCTATGAGATGCAGTTTATATTACATTTTCATTTTGAAACAGTTTCCCTTTAAATTGAAGCTTGTGAAACAAGTTCATAAACACATTCTATGTATAAATTGCATTCAGGAGCAGTCTTCTTTTTTAAAATGTTTTGTCCATACCCTAAATCTGCCCACAGCCACATTCACTCTCTGGTAAAAGCCCTAGCACTCAGGACTACCAAGAAAATCTGGCCAATTAGCCTGGTATTATTGGTATGGTTATATTTAAAAAATCTCAGGGTCAATTTAAAACAAGCTCATATGTAACTGCCCCCAACAACGTTGCTTTCATCATAAAGGGCATAACACTAAATATGAATGATGTCAGTTTCAAGAACCATATTATAAATGAGGAAAATGGGCATTCGCATACTTTTAAGAGATTAACTGGAATGAAAAAAAAGGATTCTCTTTACAATCTAGGGGGACCAAAACATTGGCTCTGAAATGAAGTACAAAATCCTTTAATGTTATGCAACACTGCCATATAGCCTTTCCCCTATTTGATGCACTACTACCTGGGCTGGGGCAGGGGTAAAAAGAGATGTGTGCAGTGATTTTGCAGGTTGTGCCCCCTTTTATAAATGACCACTAGATGCTGTCTAAGTGACACAGGCCTGAAATAAGCTATACACTATTAAATAATCAATAAAGTCTACATTTACTAAGGTTATGAAGCCAGTATACATCTCAGCTCTGCAATTACAGGTGAAACAGTACCACATTATGCTGTATAACAGGAAAATGGCAAGAGGTGGTATCACTTCTCTTACTGTCATAGGTCAAAATTAATCAGTTAATAGTGCTGCTCCAGCAGAATTCTGCACTGAAATCCATTTCTCAAAAGAGCAAACAGATTTTTTTTTAAATCTGACATGGGGCTAGACATATTGCCAGTTTCCCAACTGCCCAAGTCATGTGACTTGTGCTCTGAACCCCATCAGCAGAACAATGGGAAGGTAACAAGATAACAGCTCCCTGACACAAGATAACAGCTGCCTGGTAGATCTAAAAACAGCACTCAATAGAAAAAAACCCAGGTCCCACTGAGACAAATTCAGTTACATTGAGTAGGATAAACAACAGCCTGCCAGAAAACAATTCCATCCTAAAGTGGAATAGCTTTCTGGCAGGCTGTTGTTTCTCCTACTCAATGTAACTGAATCCTAAAGTGCTGGCTCTTTCTGAAAGCACATGACCAGGCAAAATGACCTAAGATGGCTGCCTACACCCCAATATTAAAACTAAAAAAAATAAACTTGCTGGTTCAGGAATTAAATTTTATATTGCAGAGTGAATTATTTGCAGTGTAAACAGTGTAATTTAGAAATAAAAACTACAGGCATGTTAAAAAGGCAAAGCATTCAGAGAAACAGTGGGTCCTAAACACTAAACTATGAGCCAAGAATGCCTACTGATCACAATAATAATTATTTGCTCTTGAATGCAAAAGAAATCAAATTTTTTTCCCTTAGCCATCCAGTGGCTGGGATACCAGGAAAACTCCCGGTGGGCCCAGGGGTCACTGGGCCTCTTGCTTCTAAACATTTGACCTATTTTATGGTCATTCCCTATTTCTTTATGAGAACTAAGAGGCTTAATAATGGAAGAATATAGTATAGTATGTAGAGAAAAGAAACTAGGAGAATAAATAGGTTGAGTGAGGAGAGGACTTTTAGTAGTCTTTAGTAGTTTGGAAAGTGGGCCATCAGCCTAAGGTTTTCTGGTGGGCCCCTGGCATCCCAGTCCAACACTGTAGCCATCTCTGACATTCAGCAGTAAAGAGTTCACTGTGTTTATTGCTATAGACATGGCAGACAGCTGTCCATGGTAACTTTAATACAGGTCCCAGCACGAGCTATAAAAAAATAAAAAGCATGTTATAAATCAATTTACTCATCTAGTTTTGTGGTGTGCGTTTATTGGCTCATACTGTTTTGGTAGTTTTTTTTTTGTTAGGTAAGTGCAGGTGGAAAAGAAAGTGAATTTGTTTTAGCAGTGGTATTTGCATGTTTGTGTGGCCCTTTAGGGCAAATGCATTTGCTAACCATAGAAGTGCAAAGGACCATGCGAAGTGTACTGTGAGCTTTCCATGAGAGAATAGGATCTGTTTGTTTAGTGCTATAAGCAAATCAAATGTTTTAGCTCCAAGTATTTGACTCCACACAGTACAAACAAACTGAACGTGTACTTTCTATGCCCTAACATAGAGGTCAATAAACTGTGGGGCAAGGCCCAAAGAAATGGATGGGCTGTGTGACAGTCACTTATGTTATCATTTGAATGATATTAGCTGTCTATTATTTTACTAGAGCTATTTTAAAAATACCCGTGTGGTACCTATTATCCAGAATGCTCGGGACTTGAAGTTTTTTGAATAAGGGATCTCTGTAATTTGGATCATCATGACTTAAGCCTACTATAAAAGTATTTATACATAAAATAAACCCAAACGTCTTAGTGGGAATCAAGAACAAGATTCTTCAAACTGTGTAATTTATCCCTACTCCCAATACTATAGTATAATCAATAAGTATAATCAATTTTGTTTCAAATTCCCAACTGAGAAGAGTTCTTATTCTAAGAATGTTGCTGCCAGGTACAGAACAGTGATCTACCAGTTGCTTGCTGAGCATTGGTGAAAGCGAGAGACAAGACAGAAGGTTGATTGATAATATGTCAAACTAACATCCTTTCAGTTCTTGTGATTTTCAGAATTCGGTAACCTTCAAATGCCTTCAATTTTTAAGGAAATCTGGGTGTTGAACTTCACAAGACACAAGCACTAGAAATTTATGAGACTCGCCACAATAGCATGACGCATTTTATGTGGTTTTCCATTGCTTTTAACTATGCTTCTTATCTTGCCACATGTTTTATATGAAGTAGCAAGTGGCTTTGCACCGCTTGCTGTTAAAGGTAATCACTGCCTTTGGCCAGCTACATATTCTTGGTGAGACATGGACTAATATTTAGCCAGATGCATTGTGAGCACATCTGCCATGCATTATATGGGTATGAATTAAAAAATAATTTAAATAAAGAAAAAAATATACTGAATAAAATGCCAATGTAATTTATTTTGCGTTAGGTTCAGTCACAGTAGGTCCTCATTTGCTTACGTAGACTAAGCACTAAGGGTACAAAAGTGTGCCCATTTGAACATCTTACACATCAGGCTTTCATCCAACCTGAGCTTTTGTCAGGGCAAGACTGGCAATCAGTGAGTTCTGGCTGCTGTAAGATGCCATAGACACTCAATATTTATTGGTCTGGTGGGGACTGTTGGGCCTCTGTGTACCTGAAATGCCAGGGCCTATTTTGACTCCCAGTCCAGACCTGGCTTATGTGCACCCATGCCATGTGCTATTTTGCTGGTTGCACCTTGATCTTGAAGTAACTACAGGGCTCCAACTGCATATTGTGACTAGTGTTGCCAGATGTTTCACCTACAGGACTGCCTGCAGTTGAAGGGCATGCCTGCCTAAGTGCTGTCACAATTCACTACCAGTACACGAGCCCTTCTATATTTAGAATATCTGTATTCAATATTAAAAACTACTCCGCACAACTATTCAGTATGTCAGTTGCCATTCAATAGTAATCTTGTTTTTCCTGTTTAGATATCGTTATTTGACCCAGTGTGCTTTTGAAAAAAAAATTAATATCAATTAATTTTGCAGATGTCACTTCTTGTGTTGTGTCTTTGATAACTTTTGATGTATTTTTGTTTCCATATAAATACTATTTAAACTGTCAAAAAAAATGTCCAAGTTTAACCCTGAGGCATTTGAGTTAATAACAGGGAAGGTGACCTAATCTTGTCTGTGCTTTCTACATTTTAATATAAACTTGACAAGAGGCACAATGGCTTCCAGAAATATAAATGACTGAAGTGTAGACAGGATAAGAAGAGGCCAGCTTTTCACACAATAAGCAATTACACACATATATATATATATATATATATATATATATATATATATATATATATATATATATATATATATATTAAAAGTAATTTACCCCAGAACTCCAACATATAGCCCCCTGGGAAACCCATTTTTGCACAACTGAACTGTAACTAACACAAAAAGAGACACTTTTAGTTACAAAGTTTGTACAAAGTATGCATAAGCTGACGCGCCCCGTCAAGGCAGTGTCCATGCGTCAGTCCTATCCTAAGTGAAAAAAGTATCTTCTTTGGGGGGAGAAAGATCATACCTGCTTTTCTCTTTGTTTAGCATGATCTCTTCCAATGACACCATTAAGCAGGGGTTGGGAGAGCAAACATCAAGGAGATGATAATACTTTTTTCACTTAGGATTAGGACTGACGCATGGACACTGCCTTGACGGGGCGCCTCAGCTTATGCATACTTTGTACAAACTTTGTAACTAAAAGTGTCTTTTTTATCATTAGAGTTACAGTTCAGTTGTGCAAAACAGGTTTTCCCAGGGGGTTATATGTTGGAGTGCTGGGGTAAATTTTTTTTAATTTGTATATCAAGCCGTACCCACATGCACCCAATCAAAAGGGATTGAGCTGCATTTTTTTGATTATGATTATATATGTACAGAATATCTATGTATATATAGTTCCATATGTGGTGCACTCCAAAAAATAATCATCAGATGCCTGGTGCTGTCTCAAACTTCATACATAGAGATTCCAACACTCCAGGACTACCAAATGTGGTGAAAAAGTAAGGAAGAAACCTTGACAATAACTTCTTTACTTTTCACCACATTTGGTCTTGAAGTGCGTCTATTGTTGGAATCTCACTGTATATACAGTATATATCTGTGAGTATCATGAAAAAAATGGAAAACCTTTATAAGTATATATTGAGAACACCATAAAGATATCACATAGCAGTCTTAGCATTAACTTGTCTACTGCAGTTTGGAAATTAAAGCAAATATTCAAGCAGTTGATTAACCTGGGTGAACATTGCCACTGTTCTTAGATACCTCTAAATGGTAACCAGCGCTGATCAGTTACATCATCGATTTTGATCACACAGTAGAATAAAAATTACCTAAATCTTCATGCATACAGTATCATTTATAAGGCTGCACTTCCGTAGTGAAGCCAAGGGCCATTCATTTGAATCAGTGCAATTTAACTAGTGTTTTTGTCTGAGCAAAGAACAAATTTTCCAACCAAATAGCTTGGAGGCATGTGTAGTGGAAATCTTGGAACCATCATTATGGGGACTGCGAGGTTGCAGCTGTCTTCTCTGTGGGACCATATTTGTGATTTTCTAGAGACACAAATGAAGTCATAGACATTGGGAACTTGATTTAACCTAGACAAGGCCAAAAGGACAATGCATAACATATACTGCATATATGGAAAGAAAGAAATGTATGATAAACCCGGATTTTAGATTCATGTCCAGAGCTCGGATTTATGAAAGAAGAGCCCTTCATTACACAGCAGCACAACATGGGTTTCCCTGCCAGACAATACAAATATCTTCTATAAAGCACCATCAAGTTACGCAGTGATTAGTTAAAGGAAAACTATACCCCCCAAACAATGTAGGTCTCTATTAAAAGATACTGAGTAAAACAGCTCATGTGTAAAACCCTGCTTCATGTAAATGAACCATTATCATAATAATATACTTTTTTAGTAGTATGTGCCATTGGGTAATCATAAATAGAAAATTGCCATTTTAAAAAATAAGGGCCGCCCCCTGGGATCGTAAGATTCACTGTGCACACATACAAACCACATGTAAGGTCACATGAGCCAATTAACAGACAGAGTTCTGCCTTTTGCTTCCTCACTTCTTCCTGTTACAGTTAGTGTTGTAGTATTTCTGGTCAGGTGATCTCTGAGGCAGCACAGATAGAGTCACGAAATGGTGGTTCAAGGCAAGAGATGTAAAAGGGCAATATTTATGTAAATATATATTCCAGTTTGGTAAGATTCTTTAATATGTCATTCAATTTGATATAAACTATCTGTTGCTTAAGTATTAATTTTGGGGGTATAGTTTTCCTTTAAAGACACCAGATAACATATACGGGGGAATGTAATAAAAATCGCTAACGGAAAAACTATTCGCAATGCGAAAAGTTATGCCTTTGCGCGAACAAATTTTGCCTTGTGTGAATTTAATATAGCATTTGCGAGCCCGGAAACTGTTTAGCGACCACTTCCGACAGTGAAAGACCATTTGCGAATTTTATAGTTTGCGCCAATGTGCAGTCAATGTAATAAAACGTCATTATGTTTGCTCCAAAAGATTACGACACCTTCAAGCACTTCTTATGAGTGCGCAATTAAAATTCGCAATGTGCAATTAAAATTCGCAATGCAATAACAGTTTAAGGAAAAATATTACATTGCGAGATGTGGATTTTTAGTCTTATTGGTGCGAATTGTTTTGCTCTTTGCGACTTTTATTACATTCCCCTGATAAACTCTTACTCCTGCAACCACATTATGAAACAGTTGGGGTAGGTGGGAGGCTGGCATTAGATGCCATTATGGTCCCACATAACTGCAGATATAGTAATATGAATCTTTTAACCATAAGTAGTTACAATAGTATAAATATAATGCACAACAAGCTAATAAAAATCCACCTGCTGTATACTGTATTGACAAAAATGCAACAAAAGGCATTTATACCCTCTCTTTGGAGAATGCATGTGTACAAAGCAGTCATCAAATGTCCTACTAATCACTGTGGGTCACCATTCCATCTGTGAAAGTTCAGGCACCCCAGGTGTGCAAGGCCTGGGGCAAAACCATCTGTGGCTTCAAGAGCAGCTGGCCTTTTGGTCAGAGGATCAAGTGTTTCTAGAAGGGACACATGCACCCCTTCATGAACTACACAGAAACTACACAGAAACTTAGCCAAAAGGACAAGTCTAATATCACAATCACTCTATCCTTGTCTTATAACTTTCATCAGATCTTTGTATCAATTGAGTAAAAAATACTTTTAGTATGTTATAGAATGGCCAATTGTAAGCCACTTTTCAATTGGTGTTCATTATTTATTTTTTTTATAGTTTTTTAGTTATTAGCCTTTTTCTTTGGATTCTTCTCATCTTTCAAATGACCTCATCTAAAAACGAATGCGTAAAGCTATACATTTAGGGGCCAATTCATTAACTTCGAGTGAAGGATTCGAAGTAAAAAAACTTCGAATTTCGAAGTGTTTTTTGGGCTACTTCGACCATCGAATGGGCTACTTTGACCTTCGACTATGACTTCGAACTAAAAATCGTTCGACTATTCGACCATTCGATAGTCGAAGTACTGTCTCTTTAAGAAAAAACTTTGACCCCCTAGTTCACCACTTAAAAGCTACCGAACCCAATGTTAACTTTTTTTGGTCGAAGTATAATCCTTCAATCGTTGGATTAAAATCCTTCGAATCGTTCTATTCTAAGGATTTAATCGTTCGATTGAACGATTATTCCTTCGATCGCTCGATCGCAGTTTTTGAGCAAAATCCTTCGACTTCGATATTCGAAGTCGAAGGATTTTCATTCCCAGTCGAATATCGAGGGTTATTTAACCCTCGATATTCGACCCTTGATGCATCTGCCCCTTATTGTTATTACTACTTTTTATTACTCATTTTTCTATTCAGGTCCTCTCCTGTTCATATTCCAGTCTGTTATTCAAATCAGTGCATGGTTGCTCGGGTAATTTGGACCATAGCAACCCGATTGCTGAAATAGCAAACTGTAGAGCTGCTGAATAAAAAGCTAAATAATTCAGAAACCACAAATAAAAAAAAAATGAAAACCAATTGGAAACTGTCTCAGAATATCACTCTCTACATCATACTAAAAATTTGAAGGTAAGCAACCCCTTTAAAGTCTGACTTTCAGGCATAGTTAAGTTATAAGGGTCTCCAGGACCATTAGGTTTCCTTCAGTAGGATATAGATTGTACAAATCTCCTTTGACTGCAGAGACTAAAAATCTCAAAGTCAGATCTATTAGGTATTTCAATGGTATTATTAAGGTGATGCCCTCCGCATAATTAACAAAAATCCAAACCCTATTTTGCATATATAAATCTGAAAAAAATCTAAAAAAATGTCTGCTGGATCCAGGTTTGGATTTGGTCCAGCACTAAGGATTCAAACGAATCCTGAAAAATTGCTAGGATTTGAATGAAACCCGGACCAAATTATATACTCAGTGTATTTGTAATTAAAAAAAACTATTGAAGAAGCTTCAATATATGATTAGAGGGAGTGCCTAATATACTGAAGGAGACAGGGGATAAAGACTATAATTACGGATACAGTTTTTATATAGGGGTCATTCACATCGATATTATTAATAGAATTTATGGAGGAGTTTCAGCTGACCAAGTCAGGCTACTACAAATAAGACTACGTGTCCATTCTTTCATATTGTGCAGCAGTTATTTATTTCTGTAGCTGCTGTTGCTGACCTGACAGTAAAAGTACAATCACCTTAGTAATTGGAAACATGTGGTTAGTAAGGCAGTTCAAAACATGCTTTTGGCACAAATTAAGTCCTTTTCACTGAACACCTTGCCTCTGTTTCTTAATCTTGTTAAGGAAATCAGGGTTTGAGTTATTGATATCTAACATTAAATAAATAGAGATTTCTTCTCTGGTCCTTTGGATTGGATCCAGATTTCCCCGTGCCCTATAGTGAACCAAATGATATAGATTGGGAAATATCTCAATAAATCATCAAAGTAAAAATCCCACGTGGTTAAGCTGTAAGGCTGGCTAGCATGTGTCTGCCAAGTGGGTCATTTTTAAACAGGTTAACAAAGGGTCTCTATTTAGGAGAGAAAAGAAATTGAACATTTACCTTTGTGACACGTCTCCTGCATTATTAACTGAAAAGATCAAGGATCTACAACTACAATTCCTTGTAGCAGCACAGCGACTGTAGATTTATTATTTCAATTTAGTATACTGTTGTGCTGTCCTACACCTCTGGTCTGATCTCTAAATAATGCTTCAGTTGTACATTTTTTTTAAATAATCTTTTTCCAGTTTCTTCACAAATAGAAAAAAGTATTATTTTCTATGGGAAAGGATACTGGATTTAAATATACAGGTACAAATTAGTTTATGTAACCCACACACACACACATACTGTAACCCACAATAACCAATCAGATTGTTCTTTCATTATTCTTACTGTGTCAGAAACTGCTGATTAGTTATTATGTACTAAACGAATGAAAACCTTTCCAGGGGTAACAAGAAAGCCCTCCCAACTATCTTACAGTATGTAGTAATCTAGCAGAAATATGTCCCAATGCATTATACCTTTGCAACTAATTAGATATCTGTTTTCATTTTCCAGCCTGCACTAAACTAATTAAAACTAGTGTCTGACTGTTTGCTATGGGTTTCTGGATGGCAGGGGTATAATTGCATAGGAAGCAGATCCTGCCACTGCTTGGGGGTCCAGAAGGTAAATAGGTTGTCGAGTGATACATTAATTGATTAGTTAATTAATTAATTAGCTTTTTTTTTTTATTACCTGTCCGTTAAAAATTATGCTTGGTAACAATATTATTAATAACATCAGATAACAAAATAGGAAACAAGTATTTTTTTCCAGAAAAGTGGGCAAACCCTATATGGGATGTATAATCCAGAAAACCATTATCCAGATGGGAATGCTGTTTTTCATAAATCCATTTTTTAGCAAATAGTTCTTATTCTTTTATTTCCATTTTGTCCAAAAAAAAAACACTTGATGGTAACAGAAGTACCATAAATCCATACTGATGGCAAAATAATCCTATTGTAATGTTATTTTGACATTTCAATTTCTTTTAGCAGCATTATGGTATGATCAAAATTTCAAAACGCAGTCCTGGGCCAAAACCGCGGACATGATAGCCAAGTCCTGGTTGTCATCCATCCACCACCTTGCGTCAACCCACTATGTGATTGGGCTTTCTACTCTCACTACCTTTCTACCTGCAACCTTTTCCCCTCCGCTCCTCAAATCTCACACCTCTCTTGTTCCTTATGCTGCCAACTTTCCCCCTGTCAGCCACTTGTCTGTAGATCCTGATGCACAGAACTGAAGTTAGGGGAGACAGCAGAGGTTCCTTATCAAGAAAACCCCTGGTCCTATGCATTCAGATTCAGGTAATAGATCTGATTCTTGTATTCTATTATTGTATTACATCACTTTCTAACTTCCACTTTATTTAGGTCAATGGTATGAATTAGGGGTAATCGGCAGAGTACATGCCTAGGATGCAACTAGGGAAGGGGAACTATGACCCTGTGCATATGCCTTTGCTGCCTTTGAACTTGGCAAAACTGCTTGTATTGCTGTGCTGGAGCAAAAGTGAGTAGGTTGGTGAGCAGGAGGCAAAGCTAGTGGGGCGGGGTGGTTGGCAAACTGGTATGTTGGTAGTTTGGTGAACCAAGGGTGGGTATTGTGGTAGGGTGGAGGTATAGAGAACAGGGTGGGGTATAGGCAGTAAGAATGTTAAGCAGAGGCGCAGGTTTCCTTGTATGCACTTTTTGGCCTGGCTCTGTAGGTGTCACTGTCCCTGGAAACCAGAAAAAAACATTGGTCTGTGTGATTATGATTTTATTATTATTGCGGCTGCTTTTTATTTTAGCCCCATATTCATATTTATTATTGCCTACAGGGCCGCCATCAGGGGGGACAAGTGTCCCGGGCCTGGGCATGAAGGGGGGCCTGGCAGTGCTTTACTTTTGAAAGAGCTGGGCCCCCCTTGAGAGCCCCGAAGCCGTGCGGGCATTTTTGAAGTCCCGAACAACCGAAATGCGGAAGTGCCAAAAAGCCGAACAGCCGAAGGACCCGAAGTCGCAAAAACTGCCGAAGCCCCAAAGCGCGAAAAGACCCAAAGTCACGAAAACAGCGAAATTGAAGTCCTGAAGCGGCGAATAGACCCGAAAGGAGGCGAAGTTGAAGTCCTGAAGCCATGAGTTCAATTCAACTGAACACCAATTTTATTTTATTTTTAATCCCATGGCCACCAATGTATTATTTTAATATTCTATAGGCCCCTGCCACCAAGGTTTATTTAAAAATATTTTTTGGGGCAACAATTTTTTTAAACTTGTAAGGGGAGCCCTGGCACCAATGTTTTTTTAAAAAATATTCTTTGGGGCCCCAATTTTTTTTAACTTGTAAGGGGGGCCCTGGCGCAAATGTTTTTTTTTATTATTATTTATAAGGGGGCCCTGACCACCAATAGCTTTTTATAACTTGTGTGTGGGGGGTTACTTTTTTAGTACTGATGTCTGTGTGGTCTTTTAACTGTGATGTGGAGTGGGTGAGATCTGGGGTTGGGCTTGGGCGCAAGTGTGGGTGGGAAAATGTTGTTGAATGGGCCCGTAATTTCTAAAGGCAGCCCTGATTGCCTATAAGTCAACATTTATGTGGACTGGGTATATAAAAATAAGATTTAATATATGGGAATGTCTTTGTGGTCTAACCAACATGGAGTATTAATAAATTTGCTGGGCCCCAGAAACCCATCATGTAGGTATTCCCCTAGCTTTGGCCATTGCTTACTGCTGGTTATGGTTTACTATGGAACACCCAGTCTAAAGTACTAGGAGCCCAGCCAAATATAAGGACAAGTGACATGGATAGAACTGACTGCTACAGGCATAAAATAAATAACAAATAATAGTAAATAATAAAGTATCTCACTGACATAGATTAAGTCCCTAAATCATATCTAGACACAAACATACTAATAGTATTAGTTGCAAATTCCAGTTTTTTACTGGTTTAAAGCAGATTTGGGTGAACTACACTGCCATCTTGTGGTCATAAAGCAATTGGAAAGTGCCAGTGTTCTAATCACCTCTTATCATAAGACATATTGATAAGATTCTCTGCATACTTGCAAAAGCACTGCAATTATCCTTTATTAATGGATCAATAACATTTGTTGGCTTTTTACCATCACACTTCCTATTAAAATATATATGTACAATATAAGGATATTTTAAGTCACCAAGGAGCTCCATGACCATATAAAGGCACAAGGTGGAAGGGCAAGTTATTTCATATAGGCAATGGAAATAAGAGATGATTTATAATGTCCTCATATTTTACACTGGGTGTATCCTATTTATTCTAATACAAAATATGCGGTGAGCACCAATAATAACTGCTGACATTACTAAGCATCATGTATAAGGATATCATTATGGGATATTTATGGTTCTTGTGTATTATAATACATATAATAGTTTGCAATGCCATTATAAGAAGGGTTTCAGTAAACTATTGTGGCACAATTTTGACACTTACTAGCCCCAGCAGATCTTGTGTTAAGCTGGACCCTTGATGTTCAGAAAAGCCTATGCCATGTCAAAGTAGACAGGTTGCCATGGCATCTGAAATAACTTGTCCTTTATTTAAAAAATGGAAAACATAGAATTCAGGCAATAAAACACAGTAAGCTATACAAGAGTACATTAACAAGCATATTCAGAGGCTAGCCCTTTTTCATTTGGCAGAACAGGAGTCCACTTCATACTCCCTAACTTAGCCATAAGTTAAACACCCTGACTGAGCCACAGTGAACATGTTCTGTATTTCAAGAGGAATACTCACAAGTGCAGGACTACTCATATTACATAGGTACACAAATGCACCAGTACAGGTATTCATGACAACCAATTATATTTGTGCTTTAATTTTTTACAGGTCTGGACTTGGAGTCAAAATAAGCCCTGGTATTCCAAGTAAATAGAGGCCCAAACAGTCCCTAGCCCACTAAATAGTACATTTTTGTGGTACCTTACAGCAGCCCATGGCATTTGGCAGAACTCACAGATTGCCAGTCCAGGCCTGGCTGACGAGTCAAAACGAATTCATGATTGGTTGTTATTGGTTTCTTCACTGGTACAATTTAGCTGTGTTCGAAAATCAGCCACACCTCCCAACTGTCCTATTTTTAGCGGGACAGTCACAATTTTAACAGCTCAGTCCGCAGTCCTGGATTGTTACTGAAAAGTTCAGAGTTTCTCTTTGACCTCCTGCACTGACGATAGAAAAAGATACAAAGTTTCTAATGAAATAAAAAGCTTGGCAGAGAGCACAAAATACTCAGCACTTGCACTTAGATACATTTGTAACAATTTAAGATAAGGAAAGATACAATTGTAACTATTTAAGATAAGCATGCATCTTGGAAGAACTGAGACTTGCAAATTACAGGGCAATACACCTTCATTAGATAAATTGTAATAACATAAAACATTGCCCTAAAACCCCCAGAAATATGTTCAAACTTCCATAAACGGTCAAATTTTGTAAAATGGACATGGTATTTAGGGGGGTGTGGCAACAAGATGGGCAGGGTCAAAAAAATGTTGCTGCACTGCACACTGAAGAACTTTTTGTCATTCTTTCTGAATTTCAAATGTTGGGTGGTATGAATCAGCCCCTCATTACTATTAATATCCAGCTAATGGCTACCTAAAGAGAGCTATAAAGCAGCACCCAGGGGGGATAACAGCTCTTTGCAGAACATTCTGGTTAGCTGAATGAAGCAAGGATGAGAACTGTACCACTACTATTATGGGTTATATTAGGGGATTCACATTCTTTAGCACTTACTAAATACCAGTGTATTTAATTTTCCAATATAATAATTGCATGAAAATAATGTCACTACAATTTTCAAGAGGTTTCTTCCCCTTATTTTGTTCTAGTCATCAGACAGTTGGTTCCAATTCATACTGTTACTGAACTTTAATTTGCACCTGATCAATAGGCCCAGCTTAGGTTGACAAGTACTAATAGTACAGTAAGTCACTTTATATATTTTTATTATTATACATAAAATAAACAATGGTGCATTTATTCTGGCAATTCTATTATTCCTCACTACATTTTTATATTTACTAATGCTTCATCATTTTTTATCCTAGTCAATATAAGGGCCAAATGCCCCAGAAACTGAAAATATTACACATCAGCAATGAATCCTTCTTAGAAAGATTACAGCTATGTGTATGTGTTGCTAGAAACTATAAATATTATTTTAAGAGAAAATAATGCGAGCTACACTTGAAAAGCTAAAGGAAAACCATTACCATCTATTTGAAGCATCTAAATATATAACATAGATGGTTAGGTTTATTAAAGGAGAACTAACGTTAAAATTATTAGACAAATGCAACACATTGGGGTCGATTTATGATTGCTTAAGCCTTTCAGCTCAAAGCTACTGAGCTTTTTCTTACTTAAGAAAGCCCACTCAGGGGAAAAATACCTAACTAACAAGGTTTTTTTCCCTGATACCCATCGTGAGTTTCTTAACTCACTTGGTGTTTCCTTTATGATTGCTTTTCTTTTCTTCTGATTTAAGCACATGCCCTGTGATTCTTACAATAACTTGAATACCAAGTAATAATCAAGTTATATAGTTATTCAGTTATATAAAGTATATAGTATACAATTACTTATACAAGGCTAGTTAGTTATAAACTCTGTTTCCCTTTACATGGCAGCATAGGAACCAGTGCATTCTGTTTCCAAATTGATTTCTGAGCACCCCTATTCTCTTTGCAACAGCAGCCCAATGCACACCAAGCTTGTGCAGTGTCACTGACACTCAAAAGATGGTGGATGAAACAGTTTAAATTCTGGGAAAACGTAAAATCCAGGGAAAAAAGCACATAGGTAAGCACCGATATGGGACAGCAAAAAAATGTGTAATTTCTGGGAAAATTCAGGGATGTAAAATCATTTTTTTTCAGTTATATACTGGGAAGTTTGCCTCATGGCAACCTACAAATGGATAAACTGATTCCTTCTTGTAATTATTAATCTTAAAGGGCATGTAAAGTCAAAAAAATAAAATCACATTTTTACTTTCTTTAATGAAAAAGAAGCCTACCTCCAATATATAATATAAATGTGTACCATTTTTATAACCCGACTATATGCAGTATTCTCCCTTCATTTATTGCTGTGGATAGGAATTGGTCCCTAACTGTTCTGCAGGGAAACAATCATACTTATGAACAGCAGGGGGAACACTCCACCTTACATCCCAGCCGTGCAGAACTCAAGCAGCTTTGTTTGTTTCCCTGTAGAGCAGTCGGTGACTGTGTAGAGACATGAATTGGATTTTATATTTGCCTTTACATCCCCTTTACCGTTTCCAACTCCAGCTGCAGGGACAAAGATTATGGAGCCAGATTTAAACAGATAAACTGGGATTCTATTTGGAGGATTATTTTGCTGCAGCCATTAGTTCTGCAGAGTTGGAGAAAGTTTGTATTAAACATTACAAAAACTATAAAATCCACATTAGATTACATGAAAACAACACAGGATCCAGCACAGTCTGCCTATTCTGATTATTAATCAGTCTTGCTCTATCGGCTTCTAGCAGATATTATTTCACTTGTGCTGTTTTGATAATTTATGACGATCCCTAAGCAGCCTAGAACACACTGAGCATGTGCACAGTCTTGGTCTTGAAGAGATGTTCAACAAAGTTACAAGATGGTGACCCCATGTGGCCAACTTTGAAAGCATAAATCATTTGTTTTATTAGGCTTGTGATGCAGCAAGTGCATGTTTATCAAGCTGACTGCACAAGAGGGAAGCTTTCTTTGTATATTTTAGAACTATACAAGAAAACCCAAAGGACCCATAGGGAAAATAGAAACTAAATGTGGATAGGGCCTTGGCTGGAACTGAACGTAATGATAATCACTGTCATACTTATTAGGTCTATAAATAGCATCTAGGGAATCCTATGGAATCGTACAACACATATTGCAGAACCATAGCTCTTCAATATTCTTGATTTTTTAATTTCCCCCTATTTAATATGTGTCTAAACCTTAAAATATTTTAATAGAGACTTCGGAAAAAAAATAGACTGGATAAAAATAACAGTCTATCTGGGCTTTGGTGAATAAATGGTTACTTTTTTTGTGCAAACAAGCACTTTGTGTCCATTTGTCTGGAAATGTGACTTTCTCTTCCTGCATCTTTGTAACCATAAATCCTTTTGCTGTTTAATGGTTGAAGAATTTCCTCCTAATGATCCTTTTTTTAGATAATATAATGTGGACAAATATAAATTATTTTCAGATGGGGAGAAGAAAATAATATCTGGAAGAGAGGCACATTATAGCCAATTCATGCATTTAGCTCCAACTTGCAGACCAAAGACTTATTATGCTGTCAAAACCGGACTTAGATTCTTACGTCTCTAAATGAATCTGTCAACTGGGGGTTGGAGAAAATCAACCGCAAATTGGGTAAGAGCCACCCATTTTCGGAAATGAAACGCAGACATGTAAAGCCAGAGGAAAACGTGGTCTTAATTGCAAGTTTTCTTTCTAACGTTAATACATATTTTTTACATTTTCCAAAAGAAGAAGCCAACACAAAGACATAAACTGTTATAACCTGTTTAAGAGAAATATAGATTGCAATTGAAGACAGCAGGCCTGCCTCCTTCCCTCACTTCATATGTTCTCCCACTGACTGGGTTCTGCAGCAGGAATCATTTAATGTGACGAATAAATCTTACCATGCAAACATTTATTTATGCGGTGCCATACAGAGCACATAGTACCTAAGAGAAGCAACATAAAATAGGAAACATTCTATCTAAGTGCCAAAAATGTATTCCACTGTGCACTGCACTGAAGCCCTTACTATTAGACTTGTAAAGGAGTAGAAAAAACACAATGGAATGGATACAAATCCTGGAGGGGTAAATTCACAGTCACATGTTTGTGCATTTGAGGGTGACGCAACATTCCAGCTTTCATTTTTAGTTGAGAAAGCAGGTAAATAGCTGTCTAATCTGTGGAATTTAGGATGGGCTGTAGAGAAGAAAGGGGTAGTTCTCCTTTAAATTTGAGCATGATGTAGACAGTGATATTTAGAGAACATTTGCAGTTAGTCTTTATTTTGAATCTTTTTGTGTGTTTTTTTTTTAATTATTTTCCCTTTTCCCTTTTTCAGCACATCTACCATCTTGAACTTCAGAGGTTATCTGGTTGCTGGGATCTGAATTACCCTAGCCATGAGGCGGTGGTTTAAATGAAAAAAAAGGGTAGGTGAATAGCAGAGGGTCTGAAGCTGAAAAGAGGAAAGCAAATAATTGAAAAAAAAAATAAAAGTAATTCAAATATGATGTACTAGGTTTTTTCTTTTTTTTATATAAACTATAGTAGTCTTTTTGAAGCAAACACACTATTTTTACCAGTGCAGGGCAACAGTACATTATATTGTATTTACTTTAAATCAGTTTAATTTTTTTTGATGTTACTGTTTCTTTAACTCAAAGGTTAGTTACCCCTTTAAAAAGCAGGTGTAGCAGGAGACGCAGAGGCAGATTTTACTCAAGATATGGGTAGGATGGAGATATTATACATAAAGTTGGAGGTGTATAATGCAACCAGAACAAGAGTTCTAGTTAGATCCCTCCTCTACTATGCTAGGAAAATAATTATTATGAAGTGGATGGCTCCTTTACCTCCAAAACAGGGTGACTGGGTACAATATGTTAACAAATTGCTCCCTTTGATCAAACTGACCTATGAAGCCAGAGGTTTTCCTGGAAAGTTTGGGAATATTTGGGACCCTTGGACAGATGTGCACCTGCCAATGTTGCCTTGAATTATGCATGATATTATTCTGTGTGATTATGGAATGTAAATGATGTTCCGTTTCTATTGACTTGCTGTACCTCCCCCCCCCTTTTTTTCTTTTCTGTATCCCACTTTTTTGTTTTCTTTTGGAAATGTTGATAAAAAGTTACCTATTAAAAAAAGTTGGAGGTGTATTGGGTACTGCCCAGGCCTGAATGCGCTAATCACCATTGCTCCGGTCCCTTTGATGAAGATTTGCATAATTAAAGGGGAGGGGACAAGGGCAACGAGGGGAAAGAGTTAATATAGAATTTTGTGTCAGGGAAAAGACAGAAGCCAAATTTATTGGCACATACAAGCAGGAGAATCTAGTGAGGCTGTTAACTCTAACTGCTGCCTAGGTTCCTGAGGAATAATTTGCACAGTGTAACTGGGAGAGCAAGAGCTAACAAGAGCCATAGCACAGGAATGGAAAGGTTCAGACTGCACACTGCCTGTGTTGTACTCTGCAGTCCTATGGCACATACGTATACTTTGCAAAAAAAGTGATTTTTGTGGTATATTTAAAAAACTAGAGTGTGTGTTAATAATGTGTAGAAATGTTAATATGTTGCTAAATATATACAGTATGCATATAAGATAAGTCTACTAATCCTATACACACTGAAGTAAAATATTTGCATTTAGTAAGCACATATAAGCTACACTTTCTATCAAGGTAATG